>NC_137801.1:54341881-54424381 GCF_963383645.1 Muscardinus avellanarius
CATGTCAATGATAAGTTTTAAATAAAATCAGACATGTCTATCAGGGCCTTATGCTTTGAATCAAGTGTATTATTTAGCTTTTCATCACTGTGACCAAAATACCTGACAAGAAGAACTTAGAGGAGGAAATATTTTGGCTAATGGTTTCAAAAATTCAGTTCATATTTGGTTCTCTTCAAGGCAGAAACAGCATGTCAAAAGGGCATGGTAGAGGAATGCTGATCAGTGCATGGCCTATGGAAGCCAAGATTGAGGGGAGAGGGAGGAATGGAGGGAGGGAGAGGAGGACAGGAAGAAGAGAGAGAGAGAGAGAGAGAGAGAGAGAGAGAGAGAGAGAGAGAGAGAGAGAATATGAATCACTTTCCTAAAGCCTCACCTCTGAGCATGAGACTTTGAGGCACATTCTAGTTTCAAACCATAACATCTAGTACCATATTCTTAATTCTGAGAGTCCTTAAGGCTAGAAAACTATTTCATAAAGACCTTTCTTAGTGCTGTTTCAAAATGAAATGTCTACTAATTTGGGATACTAATAATTTAGCCATATACATATACATAGTTGGAATTTCTCAGCTGTATATTTTCAACTTATGAAATGAAGAAGGCAAGGTACTGATCAAAATACCTGTTGCAAATTGCAAGCAGAAACCAAATTGGTGATAACTGTTAGCATAGTGCCTAGCACAGAGTCCTGCTCATAGGCATGTTCTTAAAGAATTTTGGGGTCCAGCTGAGGCTCCATATTTCCAACCGAGAGACTTCCCTTGAAGACATGACATTTGCTCAACCTGGAGCTGGAAGAAAGGCAGCAGTATGGACAGTCTCCAATTAGACAGAAGATTTTAATCTACTTTGCAGAACTAATCGAATGGTTGTGCTTCCCCAGTGTTCACGTGAATTGCACCCTAGCTGGAGGTTAACGGACTAAACAATAGCAGCAGCAATTAAGTGGATGTAAATGAATGTGATCGGCTAATTCTCACAAGGAGAACATCAGTGTGTCAGTGTCGATGCGCTGGTGCCTGGGACAAAGGAGGCAGTATGGAGCAATCCTGTGAGGACATATATGCCTCAACCAGACTGGCTTGAAAATTCTTTGCATGTAAGCTGGAGGAATAAAAATAAGTAACGGCAGTAATTCTTTTCTACATATCCTCTTGTGGGAGGAAAAGAAAGAAAACACCACCATTTTCCCATAAATACATTCATGGTATTATACCTCATGGTATACCTTAACTATGAAACAGATTACTGGATATGGAATAGAGCAAAGCACAAATCTACTTACAACTAGGGGTAGGACATTTTCATGACCTGGGAAGCAAGACTTCAAAAGAGGACAAACTTCCCTGGCCATTATTATATCTGAGAGCAGGGACTGAGGCACAGCATAAGAAGATAAAAAGTCTGTAGATGTTTATCCTTGCTGGGTTTCAGCAAAGGCTAGAAAGGCAAAAAAAAAAAATATATATATATATATATATATATATGTGTGTGTGTGTGTGTGTGTGTGTGTGTGTGTTGTGTAGTAGGAAAACTTGAGGTTTTGCTTAAATTCTGCTCTTTAGCACTTGGATACTTACTTTGTTGGAAATCTCACTGCCTGTTGAGTGTGGTGTGGGCCTTGGGGGCAATATGAAATCAGTAAAGTTTATTTAACTTGTGGCCCTGGAAAATTCTTTTTATCATCTGTGAACATTATACGGAAGGATTTTAAAGCTTGAAAAAAATATTCGATGAAGGCAGTGGGTTCCGTCTGATTCCCTGCTTCCTGCCCTTTGGGGAGCCCCAAGTTCCTCTGCGATGCACTGGGTGAGGGAAAAACTTGTGCATCAAGTTTTCTGGTAGGGGTGAGACAAGATTTACCCCTTTCATAAATCTGCTGAAGACATCATGGCTTGCATTTGCTCCCTGGTCCATGATGGACATGGTGGTCTTGATTCCTATGATAATAATGCATAACCTGTCAAAAATCAAAGGACGGAGGAAGAAAGGAAGACAATCAAAATACAATTATAAAATAGAAGGTATTTTATTGAAAATATTTTTCCCTATGGGGAACAGAAGCATTAAACCAAGGGAAAACAATCAGGTTGACTAGGTTGGTAGGTTAAGAGAATGAAAAGGAACCCATCTAACACCCAGAAAGGTAGGTATATACACATTCAGAGATCCCTTTAGGATATCTTTGCATGATTTAAAAAACAAAAAACATGGAAGCCTGGTGTGGTGGTATATACCTATAATCCCAGTACTTGGGAGGATAAAATAGAGGGATTGCAGGTTTGAGGCCAGTTTCAGCAATTTAGCAATACTCTCAGCCACTTAGCAAGACCCTGTTTCAAAAAATAATAATAATGAAACAGGACTTGGGATGTAGCTCAGAAGTAGAACTCCTCCTGGGTTCAATCTTCAAAGTAAATTAAATAAATCAACAATAAAATAAAATAAAATAATGAAAAAGAACCCTTCTAACACCCACGAAAGAAAGGCAGATACACACACACACATATAGGGTCCTTTCTGTAGCCTATTCAGATAAATTTTAAAAACATAGTCAAAGCTGAGCATTGGTGGCACACTTGTAACCTGTAATCTTATAATCTTAGTACTTGTGTAGCAGAGGCAGAAAAATCTCAAGTTCAAGATCAGTCTCAGCAATTTTGCAAGGCCCTCTACAACTTAGTAAAAGCCTGTTTCAAACTAAAAAAAAAAAAAAAAAAAAAAAAAAAAAGGCCGGGTGTGGTTGCGCATGCTTATAATCCCAGCATTTGAGAAGCTGAGACAGGAGGATTGGGGTTTTCAGACAGCCTCAGCTACTTAGTGAGGCCTTCTGCAACTCGGTAAGACAGGAGGAACACAGTTTGAGGACAGCCTCGGCTACTTAGGCCCTTTGCAACTCAGTGAGAACCTGTTTCAAAAATAAAGAATAAAAAATAGGGCTGGGGGTGTAGCTTGGAGGAAGAATGCC
Organism: Muscardinus avellanarius; assembly: GCF_963383645.1. Taxonomy (NCBI): domain Eukaryota; kingdom Metazoa; phylum Chordata; class Mammalia; order Rodentia; family Gliridae; genus Muscardinus; species Muscardinus avellanarius. Next base: position 54,344,853 of record NC_137801.1, read on the forward strand.
CCTGGTTCCATCCCTAGTACCCCAAAAACAAAAGGGCTGTGGTTGAGTTGTAGCTCAGAGGTAGAATGCCCATTGGTTAAATTCCTAGTATATAAAACAAACAAACAAAAAAACAAAAAAACAAGCAACAAAAAACAAAAACAGAAGCTGAATGTGGTGGCAGGTACCTATACTTGGGATATAGACAGGAGGATCACAGATTAGATACCAGCCTTAGCAAGCAAAACCCTGTTTTGAAATAATTAAAAAAAAAAAACTTGGTCCCAAATAGGTTGGAAGTAAAATGCCCCTGGTTTCAATCTCCAGTTTCCCCAAACACTTCCCAAAAATCGTAGTCAGAAAAATTGAAGTTTTGAAAGAATATGAAGCCCAGTGAGGATCCAAGTTATTTGTCATTATACAAACATGTTATATAAAATAATTTAAGTAAAGGTCTGCATGAATGAAATTACATATATAGTCTTAGTTCTTAACTTTCAAAACTTAATTTTAAATTACTGAATAGAAATGTATAAATTTTCATTTCTGCCAAGATCAAAACAATGACTTTACTATAGATATACATTAAATTAAGAAAAAAATGACTTGAAAAATTAAATTATAAGGAGGAGGACAAACCTAAGTTTAGTTAAATTATTTAACTAAGTTAAATAAATTTAGTTACTTGGCTGACTAGCTCAGTCTTTTCCCCTGCCTTGTTGTCAACATAACCTCAAAGGAAGGTGGAAACAGGATTAATGACAACTTAGTTCGCAGATTTAAATAGAAATATTAAAAATATGTCAAATGAGCCAGGCGTGGTGGCGCACACTTATAATCTCAGCTCTTAGGAGGCGGAGACAGGAGGATCGTGCAGGTTCGAAGCCAGCTGTGCTGGCTTAAGAGACCCTGTTTCCAAATAAAAATATAAAATAGGTCTGGGAGTGTAGCCAGGAAGTAGAAGGGCTTCCAGGAACCCCAGTACCACCAAAAAAAAAAAAAAAAAAAAAATCAAATGAACAATTTATTTCTAATAAAACAAGAAATGAAGCTGGAGTTGGTGGCACAGTTGGTATCACAATTCACAGATAGCCTCAGCTACTTAGGCCCTTTGTAACTCAGTGAGCTCCTGTTTCAAAATAAAGAATAAAAACAGATTTGGGGGTGTCGCTCGGAGGTCGAGTAACAAGAGTTATGCTATCATGCATAACTCCATGACTTAAATGGAATCGGAAATTCTTTGAGGCACAAAAATCTTTCAGGTTGCTAAGCAACAAGCTGATAAACTATCAGATCTGAATGTTTATTCAAAGACTGATGTAACACTTGCATGTGGGTTGGCAATAGGTAAGCAAAGTAGATGTAAAGTAAAAAGTTCAAGCAGTCTGAGAACATCCGTACAGAGTAAAATACTAGAATTATTCTCATGAGAAGACACAAAAACAATGAAGCACAAGTAATCAGGTCCTATAAAACAAACAGTGTACGTTTAAAAGGAAAGAAACGATTGTGGCATAAATTTGACTCCATTGAGATAGATTACTGGTTTCATCTGAGAGTAGAAGGTATTTCTCTAGAAATACCTGGTGTTCTAAAACAAATATAAAATTTGAGGAAATATTAACTCATTCTGCTATTATTTACAGAGGCATATTGTCACTGAAGCAATATATTCTGGCTGCGTAACAAATTAGGTAAAAATGTATTTGTATCATGCTACAAATGAGTTAGAAGGTGAGTTAGGGCCAGAAAAGTCTATTCTTCTTTCTTTTAAGTCCAAGTAATATCAGTTCAAATGATCAGCATGTCGTCATGATCTTGATGAAATGATGAAATTATGGAAATAACATAGTATAATAGAAGATTTTAAAATAAATTTTGCTTGCTAATTCCTGCAGTGGAAAACATAGTTTTTCTTTGATGCCATAATTTCTGAGTTTTAGAAACATCTTAAGGGAATCAGCAAGGATTAGAAAGGAAAAAAGATATTTGCTCTAATTTTATTGGAGGAAAATGTTGTGTCAATTCTTCAAATTTATGCAGTCTAATCATGGATGAAAATCTGGTTTTATATTCAGTTGTGGGCCCTCCTCAGAAGGAACAGAAGTGTCTCGTGTGGTTGATCTAATAGGTATGAAACTTAAATATTGTTTCAGGAACCCCTCAAGAAACTTAATGTGTCTCATTCTATTGCATACATGTAACAGGCCAACAAGTTAAATATTGTTATTCCTACTTTATCAATGAGAAGACCATGCCTCAGAGAGGGTAAAGGGCCCATTAATGCTCTCCCAGACAGTGAGCAGCAAGGATTAAGATTTCTAGAGGTGAAATGCCCACTACATGAGCATTACAAAGTCTACCATGGTAACATGCGTACATTTGGGGACAGAATAAATTGAATACGTAATATTCTTATAAGGAAACTATTGCTAATTTCCCCATTAATCCATAACTGTTTTATTCATAGAATTCTTGTCATTTGACATGTATTTTAGGTATTATTATTATCATTATTATTATTTTTGGTGGTACTGGGGTTCCTGGAAGCCCTTCTACCTCTGGGCTATACTCCCAGATCTATTTTTATATTTTTATTTGGAAACAGGGTCTTTTAAGCCAGTGCAGGGGGCTTCGAACCTGTGTGATCCTCCTGTTTCCACCTCTCAAGCGCGGGGATTACAAGTGTTCACCACCATGCCCGGCTGTATTTTAGGTATTAAGAACAATTTTATTTGGCTAAAAATGGATCAGAATCCAAATACCTCTGTCTGTCTCTCTCTGTCCAAATTGTACTTTCTGATTCCATATAAAGAATATGAATGAAAGAGGAAAAAAAAAGAACAACAGAAAAAAAACAGAAAATTAACATAAAATGGAAGAGGGGAAAAAGAAAGAGAGAGAAGGAGGGGCCTCAGGAGTCTTGGGTAAAATCTGTGGTCATTAAAAATGGTTTTTAAACTGGTTTTAGATATAAAAGGAAACCAGTGCATTTTCCTAACATTTCATTGGCAGAAATACATAAAGCATCTCCCTCAGGAGCACAGTACATTAGTATGGTTGACTGTGAATTCAAAATATTTTATCTTTCGTGTCATGTGTGTCTTTCTATTGGTTGTATGATAGCATGATCTTTTTACTCAGACTCCAGAATGATAACAGAGAGAAGTTATTCAGTAATCTCTATGCATGTCCCAGGTGTGCTAGGCAGTGGACAGGTAGCTAGCATGTATGTGGCAGTTCTATTCTCTCCTCAGTCCATTGTGTTAGCTTGGCAGATGATACCTTGGTCTGTTCTAGAATGTAAAATGCTTTTTCTCAGGCTCCCAAGATTCTGCATCAATCACTACATACCAAACATGGACTTCTATGTGTGAAGTGAAGATAATAAGAAAGAATAGATTCCTTTTGGGGATAAACATATAGTTATAGACACTACCACCAGTTTCCAGTACCTTGAGACTAATTTTTGACACATAGACCACATTTCAACCTACAAGGAGATAGATATGTACATGTTGGCTATGGGACAAATGTTAGAAAATATTCCCTGTAAATTGCCATGTACGCATAGTTGTGCATGGTAGAATATATAGAATTTGGCTTATAAAACATCAAGTCTATGTTCATAAACTCTATTTTAGTGGGCGACACTGAAGATAGAGGCTCTCTAAAAAAAAGCAAGAAAATACCTTTATGGAACACGAGTGACTTTTCAGTAGTCTGATATGGAATGAAAAATGTAGGCACAGTGTTTAATAATGTGCTAGAGTAGAGACAGTGAATACAATCACCCTCTCTCTCTGCCTGCCTCCTACCCCCACCATGATCTTTATTAGCTTTGTGCTGACAGTCTGACCTTACAGAGCTCTCCCAAGTCCTGACAACTACATAAAACCCACAAACAAATAGGGAACCGGTGCAGCCTTTTCAGATTTAGGATCATGTTCAAGCTTATGAATCAGATTTCTCTATGTGTGGACATGACAACTATGGAAAAACTGTAATTTAGGACATATTCTCTTTATCCTTTTATGTAGAATTTCACTTTAATGTGATGCAAATGACGGTAAGAAATACATTCAGTGAATGTTAAAGCCTTCCCATTAAAAATTCTGTATGCATTTTACATTCTAATTCATGTACAGTCAAAAACCCTGATAAAATCACAGTGCTGATTTGACTGCTGCACTTATCGTATTAATGAGGATACTTTATGCCTTTTGAAAATTGGGATATGGTCCATTATGTGATTGTAAATGATGTGATTGTATCACATAAATTTGTTATTCAATCCCACCCCTCCCTCCAGTCAGCTTTGTATATAAGAAGATTCATTGGTGAGCCAGAATTGAGGCCAGAAAACAGAACTGCATATTAGGCTTTTCTCCTTTTGTCTTTATTTCTTCTTATATGAGGAATATAATAAACACACATACATATATATATATATATATATATATATATATATATATATATATATATATATCTTTTAAAATATGTTTTCTAGAAAAAATAGGGCAATAGGGCAAAGGTCACCAAGGAGTTCTAAATGGAAGGAAGAAGCAGACAGGGCCTGAGGCGCCCTGGGGTATGTAGCCCTTTCTCCCTAGCTATCACTCCCCGTTTGCTGTTTTGCTGATTGGGGGTTCACTAACACTTGTAAATTTACCCTTTCTTCCTCTTGCAACAAGTGAAAGTTTTGAGAACTGAAGTCGGCCAAGGTTTCCCAATCTGAGGTTGCATTTGCATTCCTAAAAAGACCTGCCTGCCTTCTTTCTGTTTATTTTTCTGTCTTGCTTGGCTCATTGCACATCTTTGACTCCAGGAAGCATGCAGTGGGCCGTCTCTAGCAGGGTTTCCTTCTCTCCTGCACCTTCTGCTTTTGGATTCATGGCATAGATATCTACTCAGTTAAAGGTCAAAGAACTCTTGTTCATCCCTAGACACAGACACCTCGTCTGACATCAAGACTTCCAAACTCTCCACAGAAGAAATAGAGCACGGACAACAGAAATGGCTGCTCAGCTCCCAGATTAAAGCTCAGAAGGGGACCACTGGCTCTTGGCCAAGGAGTTCCTACAGCCTGGAAGGACTAGGGCACTTCATTGCCTCCTTTAGGACAGTTCCCAGCATTAGCTTGAAATGACCTGAGAGAAGCTCACACATCAGGATGCTTGCTTTCTGCTAGCTGGAGCCACAAAATTAGAAAGCGTTTCCTGGTCCCTTGTGCTTCCTGGACCTTAGCATTGGTTTGGACTCCTGAGCTTTTGTAGGCTGGCTCTCTTGCTGTTTTGTCTTCCCCTGTCCCCTTTAGTTCTTCCTAAACCATCTTCTATTTCTTGATTACTGGAGAAAATGGCATTACCCTTCAACCTTTGCAATGGAAGAAATTCTGGTGTGAAAATCTTAGAGTTTGGAAATACAAATGTCTGAGTTCTGAACACCTACCTGACCATCTTATATTTCCTGCTTTTCATCTTGTTCGTGTACCTTGGAACCTGACATTTAGGCATGATCAAGCTCTGTACTTTCTCAGATCTCAGATGCTATGGATAATACATATATATTATCTCGTATATGTATAATATGTATATTATTCACATATTATATACATATATACACACAACATATATATATATATATATATCCTATCTCTGTCAGACTCTAATATCAAATACATAGTACCATACCCCCTCACTCTTGATCCCATCTTGAAGAAATGTTCTGAAATGATTTGTATATTATTGCATATTACATGAAATTTTGCAAATATTTAAAATATTATTACAATGTTATTTTTTAATACCATATGGGAAAAGGTAAGTTGCTTGACTAACTTATACTAAAAGAGATCACAAGGGATCTTTCCTAGTGGGAGGTAGATTTTTATTTATTTATTTTTCACCTTATTTCAGATTCAAGGCCAATAAGAACTTTATACAATCTTCTGGACAAAGCTTGCTACATCCTAATCTCTGCAAATCCAGTGTGTTCTGTTCACTGCTCTCCTTATTAATCAGTTCTACAGAGCTGTACCCTTCTCGGTACTGTTACACACACTGCATTTTTATGCTTCTGTTTCTGACTGCTCTTTTCTATATTTTTGCTTTGTCTTGCATTCAATTATCCACAGCTTGGTCTGTAAAATAAGATGCCATCACTGCCTACATTTCAGCAACAGCACATTATATCATCTTGCTTCATATATTTTACTTCCATCTCTTTTAGGAGGAAGCTCATTTGAGAAATCTTGGCTTTGCCTTTGGGGAGGAATCATTTACCTTCTTTCATTGGAGCTGGAATTTGTCTCTTTACTCTCTTTGTTAATAAAAAAACACTTATTTACATTTTCTCCCATTCTATTAGCTCAATTGCCTAATTGTTGCAGTTTTAAGAAGACTGAGTCATTTTCTCACTTTCAGTCATTGTGGCTCTGTTTTATGGATCCTACAATGCCACATTCAGGAGTCTGCTTACTTTCTTTGGGAAGCCCTCTCTGTCTCAGTCTGATGTGCAGCCTCCTGTACATGGTTGATTTCCTTCCTGCACATAGGAAATGTGGCTAAACAATGCCCCTGCAAAAGAGTGAAGAAGATACCAGGCCTGGCAATACTGCCTATCACTTTGGCTTTTGTACCTGAGGATGGAGGCAGTCCAGAATATCAGATTCTATATAAATTTTTTCTATTTTTCCCTCTTGTCTTTTCTAGTGTCTTAATAGTTTCTTAGAATGAATTTCCCTACTTATGATGAATCTGCCTTTCTCTCTTGACAAAGCAGAGAAAATCAGGGTGTGGAATATTACCCATGCAGCCCTCTATCGGGAAGGGATTGCTGGCTGAAGCCATGCTGTTCATATGCCATTCTGTGCCCAACTGTGGATAATAACTGAATTGATTTTACCCAGAGAAAGACAAAGGAACCTCAGGCTGCTTTCTGCATTATTTTGTTTTCAGGTTATTCTGCTCTGAATGGTATGATCTCCACTAGACTATTGGGTCACATTTAGCTTCCTTGATGGCAAATCCCCTGTGGAGGAACTCCTGGCAGTGGCTCTGAGGCGCCACTCTTTTGTATCTGTGTGTTTATGTGTGAGTGAGTGTGTGTTGTCAAACACACAGGAGTCAAATAACATGACTAGGTTTAGGTTTATGTTTTAAAGTCTCCATGAATTCCTTCTCTCTCTCTGTCTCTCTCTGTCTTTTTTTTTTTTTAATGCCGCATACTTTTAAGAAAGTGTATCTTAAACTGGAGACTAAACCTTGACATTCAGGTCCCCTGAAAGGAGAGTTTAAAGAATCTTATTCTTTAATAGATTGTAATATGTCCACAAATAGTTCAAATTACATAAATCGTAATGGCAACACTAATAATAGTCATTGTAAATTGCGTGGTTTTATATCTCACGAATATTCTAGTTTCTTGAAGCTTATCAGTTCACCAAATCCTCACAACAACTCTATTAGCCATGTGTTATTATCCTCATTCTGAGGATACGGAAACTGAGCTATGGGGATAAGGGAAGGAACTTGTCCAAGCCATACAGATAGTAAAGAGCAGACACAGAATACAACTGGTGGCCATCAAGTCTTGATTTTAAAATGTTGAACTTTTCTATCTTGTTCAGAGGAAATCTTTACCTCTGATATAATAACCGTCATGTTGGCAAGGGGTTTCACAAATACTTTACGGAAATTTTGATGTATAATATTTGTTTATTTTAATTATTTTTATTTATTCATTGTACTCATGCATCTTAATGGAGTACAAGATGATATACCTGCAAACTTCACTCCTTTATCCTGTACCGAATCCCCACCCAATGCTCTCCCCCCTTTCCCTCCTTCTCATGTTTGGCTTAGTGATTGATATGTTTGTGAATGTACATCATGTTTATCTTTAAGTAATTTTATTTCTACTCATCTTCTCCTAATTGTTAATGTAACTATTATCCTCCTTTGTTAATAAATATCTTGAATAATGTGAAATATTTGGGGAAGTCAACATAATAAAAAAGAAAACCTGAATCTGGTCTAATTTGTTTCTGATTGCTCACTGATACCTGTATGAAGGTAACCAGGTACATTTCCATTGAAGCTGTCTCTGGAAAGTACACAGAGAATCAACTAGAACTCTCAGTTTTTGCCTGTACTTAAATTGTTCACTCGCATGCATTCCAGGGATGATCTTCATTGGGTTTTTGTAAACAAGAGCAATAAATTTACAAGGGCCTATGATTACAACTTTCTTTTTTCTTTTTTTGTGGTACTTGGGTTCCTGGAAGCCCTTCTACCTCTGGGTTACACTCCCAGACCTATTTTATATTTTTTTATTTGGAAACAGGGTCTTTTAAGCCAGCGCGGCTGGCTTTGAACCTGCGCAATCCTCCTGTCTCCACCTCCCAAGCGTGGGGATTACAAGCGTGAGCCACCACGCCCAGCTACAATAACTTTCTAAGCATTGTTATTTCAGGTCAGATTCTTTCAGCTCACTGCCTGAATTACCTTGAGTGTGCCTGAGAGTTTTGTGTGCACAGAAAAAGAAGACAGTGAATATCCTGGAATTTTGAAGGTTCAAAGAATATCAGATTTTTGTTCCATGTATTATCTATGACTTGCTAAAGATAGCTTGCCTCTGGTTCTTATAGATTTAAGGTTAATGGATAGAATCACTATTTAAGTGATCTTGCACAAGTTGTCTTGGCCATTATACTGTGTAAATAAACATTAAATTGTTAGCAAAGAATTAAAAGTAAGCACAGGTTAGCATAAATATCATAAAGCTTTTGAGGCCCCCAAAGAATTCTTTGTATCCAGGTCTAGATTCAAGTCTTCACTTTGAATCAATATATTGGATCAAGAATAAATGGAGCCCCAAAGTAACACCATCCTATCAAAATAATTATCTGTAATTAATATAATTATTGATCAAGTAGTAGAGTCACTATCTAGATGATATAAGGCTTTTAGGATTTTATGGAAATGCTTTACAACTTAATTATGTTTCCCTGGGAGATTATAAAATAATTTATTTTCCTCGTGTGTTTCATCAATCATTACGTGGACAGAAATACCAGAATCTCATTTCTATGTCAATTCCTGTAGAATTTAGACAAATATTTCAGTGGTAAGAGAACTGAAGATGACAGGGTGTTTCCTACATAGGAATCCACCCTATCTTGACTGTAATGCTGGAGCCCCATTTTGTTGGTTTTATAGTATGTGATGAAGCCAATTGCAATAGCCTCTGATGTCCCTGTTGGTTTTCATTGCAAACCAAATTGAGGTCTATGTAAGTTTCCCTTTGTGGATAAGTAAGGAGCTTATTTTCTGGGCCTTGGTCTCCTTATCCAAGAAGGCAGGTGGTAGCTAGGTTTCCTTCTACTTGTAAAGCTCATTTCTCTAATTTTGTTTGTGAAGAACCTAGTTCTTCATATGTCCACAATGGTGCATCTCAAAGTTAGACATATCATGAATCACTGGAATCTTGTTCAAATGTAGGTTTTGAGCTAGGTGTGGTGGCACACACCTGTAATCCCAGCACTTAGGAGGCTGAGACAGGAAGTTTGCAGATTAGAGAACAGCCTCAACAAGTAGTGAGATTCTCATTAACCTAGCAAGATCTTGTTTCAGAATAAAAATAAAATGGAGCTGGAGAGTGCAGCTTGAAGGTAGAATGTTCATGCATTCAATCCTCATTTACCAAAAGGGAAAACAATGTAGATTATTATTCAGTAGGCTTAGGGTGGGGCACTGGCTCCTAGCTTTCTAACAAGCTCCTGGATGATGTCGAAGACGTTGGCCTGTGAGTCAGACTTTCAATAGCAAAGATCTAAATGATTCGCAGAGATGTGTATATGTATGTGGAGGGGGAGTAGCCCTGCACCCTTCTGTGGTAACACATCCTTTTGTTTCCTTCCCGGGGCTGTGATGCCTTCTGTGGACATTGCACTCGCCTCCTCTTTCATAGCTACACCAAGCTGAACTTGGGCTTCAAGAAACTGAGCACAGCCCCAGAGAGAGCAGATCCCTTCTCTAAGGTGGAAACCACAGAGCTTAATCGGGAAAGCTCTCTGCCAGGCATTTCTAGCCTAGCTGAAATATGAAATAAATGAAGTGAAGCTTAATTTTAGGCTCTACAAACTTATAATGTGCTCGCCACCCTGCTGCCATTTTACATGGAGGCTGACATTGTCAGTTTGCAAGGAGAGCTGCAGTTGAGTTCTGGCTTAATGAAGCACACACACCCTCTCATGTCTTCCTCTAATCTCCACTTGCAGCAAGGAGAAGGAGATGCCACTCTGTTGGGAGAGTGAATCTCCTCTGAGTGCCTAGGGCCTGGCTCCTGGGGGGATTTTCCTAAACTGGGTTGCAGGCCAGCAGAGGGCGTGCTGCCCCAGTGCCATGGTCCCAGAGCAGTTTCTTTCTCTTCTGGGATTGACTTCTCCCCACTAGGATGGTTAAGAACTCAGGAGGATTCAGAAAGAAGCTTTGAGGAGGGAGAAGAGAAAGCCTATTTTAAGAAAGAAAATCAAATCAAATCACTTCAGATCTGAGTCAGTGACTTTTAAAATGGGAGGTCTACTTGGCTACAGTTAATGGGCAGCTTTTTGTAATTCTTAGCTATTAGAAAACTACATTTTCTTTCTTACATCTTCTCTGAAACCTTGCATTGTCCAGCATTTGTATCTCTTCACTTTAATGAATGTGAAATGAGAATTATATAAAGAATTTTAATAATTCTCACTGGACAGTTAATTAAGCAGTGAGAAGTCTTTAGAACTGTTACTCTTTTTTTGCCTTTTACAGACAAGTACTTCTACAGAATCCAAAGAAAGAGGTCACGTGGGTGTGTGTGTGTGTGTGTGTGTGTGTGTGTGTGTGTGTATGCAGTGATGTGTGGGTTAGTAATTTTTCTCAGTAATAAATGACCTTCCTAACAAGCTGAAATAGTGAAATAAAAATCCCCTTTTTGTGGCCCAATTTTCCTGAACTCTACTCTCCACTTTTCTTACACTTCTTGACACAGGAAATGAATTCCCTCTAACTTAAGGGTGGTGGGGGTTATTGAATACGTTGATCTCAAGTTATCCAAATTTTTGTTCTGTAAATCATATCGGCATGACCCAACCTATTCATTCATTATAAATTCTTGCCTTTTCTTTAAAAAAAAAAGCTTCTGTTTTTCCTCATTTTGATAGATTTTACCACAAACTTCAGCTAGAGTGAGTGCAGGCGACCATAACACTATTCTCACATAGAGGGTATTTTATTAAGTCCAGCAGTTAAAAATGTACAAAGTTCCTTGTAATAATCCATTCATTCTGTTCTCGCCTGATTCTTGGAGTAAGCCTGCACAATTATTCAAATCCCAGCTTTTAGCTACAGCATACACCTCGCCATGGGGCTATGCCTCTGTAATCTTGCTTTGGTCTTGCATGTCAAATGGAATTAACTCCCATAAGAAATGTGTGCGAAGACAACCCAAAGTGTCTAATCCTGCTGCTGTCTTAAATTTTTGAAACTCTGAGCTGTCATCTTTTTCTATTGCTTTGTTGAAGTTCTCACTTATGCTTCAGTCCATCCAAGGCTGAAGTTTAGGAAAATTTGCATTTTTATGTATTTTTTTCAGTTATGCGCTCCCTTGGCCTTTTCACATGTTCTCTTTATAGAAGGAGATTTTTTTTTTCTTTCTTCAAAATCTAAGACCATTTTATACACAATGGAATTTCAACAAGAGGTAAATTTGCTCCCCCCTCAACCCCCCGGGGAATGCACAAGTTGATACACAGACAACACTAGTTGAAGATTCACAAGCTAAATCCAAACAGATATGTGAGCATGCACGTGTGTGTGTCTGAATATTGTATGAGAGGAGAGAAGAAATAATGATATCATTATTGCTATACCTTAACCACTCAACCTAGCTAATCACAAAAACTAATTCTGTCTCGATTGAATCTCGATTGAGACTGCATCATCTCCCTCATGAATAAAATGCTTGGTGAAATGAGCATGGTTAGTCTACCCGTCTATGTTGTATTAAGAGTAGATTAGCTTGATAACTAATTTTCTATTTTCTTCCTTTTCTGGCAAGTACACTGTTTAAAAATCCTGGATGCTGGGATGGTACCCCTTCTTCATCATATCCTGAGTTCCACTGAATCGCCTTCTGGGATTCCTCCTGCACATGCGGGAGTTAGAAGAATACTCTGTGTTCACAGTGCAAAGCAAGCTCTTATTAGGCATCTGTTGAAGTCTGGAGAATGAGAAAGGAAAGCTTCTGCTCTTTCTGAGTGAAGTATCCTCTTGCCTCAATTTCCAAATTGTATCCTTCTATCTGGAAATGAGAGCTGCCCAGATTTTACTGAGCTTTTCTCACAGCCAGTGTGTTCAGTCCAGTAATTGCACATGGTACATATTTTTAAATCACCAGTTATTCAGCATTGTGGGTTTCTTGAGGTGTCTCGACTAAGTGAGGTGTGGAAGGCTAAGGCTGTAACTTGGTGTGGTGGATATTTAATAAGTGGTAAACCGCAGCATTCTCCATTTGAAAGTTAATTAAGACCACTAGCTGACTGGGCTTTTGCAGAAAACATGTTCATGGGTTAGCCATGGAAACAGTCACAACAATGCTCAGCTAAAAATAATGGCCTTAAGAGACACTTCCACTGATCACTCCTGAATGCTTATTGTTTTTTTTTTTTTAAATAAAAGGATTATCACATTTTTTTTTAGGAAATACCCAGTAGCACCAGCTCCTTTTAAGACTTAAAAGTTTTACTTTCGCTCAGGTAGCAGGTACTAAAATGAAGATCCATGTTAAAATAATAGCCTCATGACCAAATTGTATTTTTCATGCTATCTGTGAGAATGTTTTTCCTATGATAACCAGTTCTTATGTTCTCTAGATTCCTTTTGTCTAGTTAATAATGGCCTTTGATACATAATGTAACTAGCTTTGAGCCCAGAAGGAGCTAACTCTCTAGTATTATTACCTTATTTTATCCAAGTTGTATGTGGGTTTGATGAAGAGCCCTCCTTTAGTGACAGACAATATAATATGAATGATATTTCTATGTGATCATTGTTTCTTCACCATGAGATTACTGTAATAAGACAATATAATTTACTGTACAATATATTACTTTGGCTAATAGGATTGAAAAACACATTAAATGTAAATGTCCTTTCTACATCTAGTTGGTGAACTTAGATTGTCTTATCAAACATCTTAATGCTGTTCAAGGACCCTACAGTATTTAGTGTACCTGAAAGAAGTAATAGCAAAGAACTAGTGCATAATTAAAGTGAGGGGCACGCAGGAGGCTGATGGGATGTGAGCATTGTTGAGCTGACTGATCACACGTTATTTTTCATGGAATTATAAAAAATTATGTTTGAAATAATTCTTGGTGGTGGACCCACTGGAAACTTGCTCTATGATCTTGCCACTTAACTTTAAACTATCTGACTGATATTGGAGAATAGTAGCATCAGGAACGATAAGAACCTGCCCATCTCTTGCTCTGTCATCCAGCCCCATTCTCATGAGGCTCTAAGCACATTTTCTAAATAATTCTGAGCTCAGATGACACTTCTTCCTTGGCAGAACTTGGTAGGAAAAGATGGTGCAATAAGACAAATATTTGCTGTTCATTCCAAGGTCTCTACCTTGTATTCTACCCAGGCTTTTCTTTAACCAAGTAGAGACTGTATCACAGCCAATTACCAGAGAAATTCAGGTCCCCATTTAGAACATTTTCCTGCTTAACCTGACCATACAGTAATCTACAGTGGAATGTATCAGACAGATTTGACATGGAGCTGTCACCCCTGCAGATTCTCACTTGTGGCCCTTTGTGAACCTAGGACTACACAACAAACATCGATCGTTCCCAGTATCAGTTGAGTTTTTCAGGCTTCCTTTTTCTCATCGGCTACTTTCAGTAAATAACAGTTTTGCTGGTCCATGCCGCCTCCTTCCCAATCTCCTTTCATTTTTTTGTCATTTGTTCTAATTTAATTTGAAATGCCCAGCATCTGACTGTAATCAGGTAGAGGGACTCAGGAGACTTCCAGCAAGAGCAGGTCTCCTGAAAAGGGTCTTTTGGACACAACAGAATGAGCCTTTATTTATTATCTCAGGGATAACAAAACGGGGAGCGAGAAGGCTGTGCAGCAGCCATCCTTTCAAGCAGCAGCTAACTTGGTGAAACACCCCTGTCTCTAGGGTGTGAAAAGACCGCCCCTTGGCTCAAAGTCATCCTGTTGTCCCTGCTGCTGGCTCTCTAGGCCAACAAAAACAAGCATAACAAAACATTCAGAGAAAGTGTCAACAGAAAGCCCTTCTGTAGGAGCCCATTTGGGGAAGTGGACTGGATTTGCACAAAGGCTCAGGAATGCTTTCACTGGTTATAGCCACGGACTGGCACTGTGACTTCTGTCTGTTAGGTGGGCCGTGGGGCATATTAGGCCTCAGTTTCCCCATGTACTAAGAGTATATGATTGGGGAGTTTTATACACTGGGCTTTGCAAAGAATCACCGGGGTTCCAGTTCTTACTTTCCAACCTAAGAAAATCACTTTTTAACATGAATGAAAAATCCTTCATTGAACCTGGGCGTGGTGGCATGTGCTGAGACAGGGGGATGGCAGTTCGAAGATAGCTTCAGCTACTTAGTGAGGCCTTTTGCACTTAGTGAGAACTTGTTTCAAAATACAGAATAAAAATTAGGGCTGGGGGTATAGCTCAGAGGTAGAATGCCCCTCAGTTCCATCCCCAGTGCCACACACAAACACACACACACACACACACACACACAAAATTTGCAGAAGACTATGACCTTGCCATTTATTAAACAACACTCCACTCCCTTAAACTGAATTCAGAACCTATCTTGGTGCCATATACACACAGTGAGTGCACTATCAGAAGGAATTTGCCAGAATATGTGACATCTACTCTTAAAGTGGAAGGATCTGGAAGGGCTGACTGGGTGTTGGGCAAAATATGACAGGGCATGTCTCTGGCAGCCAGTGGAGTAACCAAAACACTGAGCTTCTATCCAGGGTAGGAGAAGGAATGCAGTGCTCTGAGACCCAGAAATCAGCTGGATTGCCTGACATCCAGGTGCATTTTCCAGCTGCTTTTGCAACACTCATCCACAGGTGTGTGTAGGGACAGTGAGGGGCTAGGATAGAGAAGCAAAAAATAAGAGCCCCATTTAGCTCTGAGAGCCTTTGTATACTCGCCTGTGAAATGGGCCAGAGCTCCCTGAGTCCCAAGTTGGGGAATGAGTAGCATAGAGGAGGTTAAGCCTCCTCCCAGGGTCTGGCTTAGAGGAAGCAGTCAATGGCGGGGGATGATTTTATTTGGAGGAAGCACATAACTAGTTTTTGGAGGGGGCCCCTTCTCTCTGCCTCTGCTCCCTAGCTTCTGATGCACCTCTGTAGTAATTGGCTGCCGAGGCTTGGCATCTATCTGTAGAGGAATAGCTTTTGTCAAAGGGCTCTGGGGTGGTGGTGTGAGGCGTTTATTAGTGATCTAAGGCAACATAAGTTGCCTCTGGTGTTTATTGACTGTTTCTAGCTGGAGGCACAGAAATACACAGGCACTAAAGGGTGAGTTACTGTTGGTTGCTGCTCTCTGGACCAGCAGGGACTTGGCAAGCTCTTGGAGGACAGAGTGTCTTGCATCAATCAACGGTGACCCCTCTGGCTGAATATGTACAAGCATAAAGAGGCTCCTAAATTAGCCTCTGTTCTCCTTAGCGGGATGGAGGGAAGATGAAAAGCAGTCCCCGGAGTAGGAGGAAATGCGTGTGGTGGAGGATTGAGCTGTTCTCTGGAAATCCAGGCCAACCTCTTCTGCCCAAAAACAAATCTGAAATGTCTTCATTTTCTAAAAGCCTATTAAAGTCTCTATATATTTAATAGGTTGGTATGGTGGGAGATGAGAAAGAGACTGGAAGAGGTAGGGAGAGGAGAGAATGGACAGAGAAGAACACAACTCAGAATTGCTTGTTTGCCGAATGAATTAAAGTGGAGAGGGGGCAGCTGAGGACCCACTGCAGCATTTTTCAGTGTGTGTTGATGAGATAGGTGCATACTCAGAGCAGAGGTGTGAGATGCAGTATTATGCCAGACAATCAATTTTTAATACCACCCAGAAAATTTTCATGTGGTCATTAAAAATTCCATTGAATATTAACCTACTTAAGAATGCTAAAGATTGGGCTAAAACTCATAAAAACCAGGAATCATGGAAGAGATGCCCTCCCAGCACGTGGCAAGGGTACCTAGAAATGATGCTTTTATGCTTGAGAAATGTGTGTATCTTAGGATTCCTTTACTCACTCTGTATGGATGACTCCTCCTTTAGTGGATAAAGCCAATAAAAGACTCTACAGGTAAAAGCACACCTTCATGCCTCACATATGCTAGCGTTTCTATGTGGTCTGATGGCAATCACTTTAATGCCTGTCTGAGAGCCACCGATATTCAAAAAGACTGGTGAGAAAACAACAAATCCACGAGTTGTTTCTCATGTTTAGAAATGTTCTCTTTTTGCCTTCTGTAAAACACGTATGTTGAATAGTGCTTTGGATGGGTATGTTACCTGACCACTGCTGGGAATGTGGGGTTACCCCAGAGCTGACTGAGCCAGAAAGTGCCGATAGCATAGTACAAATCTGACCTTGTTGCTCCTGATGTGGCTCCAGAAGGCTCCGTGCACATCGACCATGCACCAACAGGTCACCACTGCACACACTGGAATATGAAGAGCCAGGAGAACTATTTCTTCCTCAGATCTCACTGGCCCTTCCCATATTATCTTTGTGGCAGGGTAGCGTGTGGACCTCAGGGGCTTGTGGTGGTCTCGATATACTTGAGGACTTCATTCTTCTTAATGATAATAATTAGCATTTATGGGACACTTAGTGCCATATGCTGTTATATGTGCTTCCCACATATTAATGTACTCAAGTCTCATGAACCCTGTGAAATGACCCTATTATAATCCTCATTCTACAATGAGGAATTGAAGGCAAAATCAGGTCAAGGAATTTCTCCAAAATCATAGAATTAGCAAGCAGTAGAGAAGGGATTTGAACCTTGGCTCTCTAATTCTAGATAATATGATTTTAACTATTATAGCAAACTTACTCTAATCTGGACACATACTAGGGAGACCGAAATGTGAAGAGTGACCTTTTCCAACATAGTACATCTCTTTTGTCCTGGTTTTAGAGGAGACTAATAAGGAAATCTGAATTGAGATAGCAGTCTTTCTCTTTTTCTTTCTTTTGTGATCACGATGTGCTATCCCTCAAACAAACAAACGCACAAAAAGCCAAACTCAAGAGACAGTTCACAGATTGAAAGGAATTTTCCTATGTAGGATCCACTTCCAGGACAGATCTTAACACTATAGGTACAGGAAGTGGCCTTAGGGTTCACGCCAAGAAAGGTCAAAAGCTCTGGAGTAATTCGGATTCTATTGAAGGAGATCCATTGCTTCTAGCAGCAATAACTAACAGAGAAAAATGTCAACTTGAAGGGCTGTACCATGTTGCCTGAGGCATGGGATTAACGTTAAAAATTGTGAGCTCTCAGGAATGTCACATAATGACTCCATTGCTTGTTTGCAAAATCATTCAGGAAGGACCTTTGAAATATATGTTATGAGAAAATAAAACATAGGTCCTCCTCATATCGTTTCCTCCCCCGTCCCCCACCTCTTTCTTTTCTCACCACTAATACCACCATGCATTTTTAAAGTCCTTTAAAGTTTTCAGAGTGCTTTTATATTCATACTTCATTCTTCATGTCAGGTCAGGGCAAAATTTTATTGTATTTGGCCAAAGGCCAGTTTGAAATTTTGAGAGAGACAACATGATCTTTGAAATAAAGGGATTAAAACAGAGCAAAGTTAGAAATTATTTTTGAGTTAAAAAGAATACATTTTACTGTTGAAGCTGAATAAGACAGACTGACCAAAAATATTATAATAGTTGGGATGTAGAAAAAACAACTGGAAAATATAAAGAAATCATTTAAATGTAGAATTTATCCAGCTTTGATTTTAAAACAAAATGAATGCTCACTGCAGAGAAATAGAAGGATTAAAAAAGTAAAAACTTGCCAGGCGTGGTGGTACACACTTGTAATCCCCGTGCTTGGGAGGCGGAGACAGGAGGATTGGACAGGTTTGAACCCAGCCTTGCTGGCTTAAGAGACCCTGTTTCCAAATAAAAATATAAAAAATAGGTGTCTGGGAGTGTAGCCCAGAGGTAGAAGGGTTTGCAGGAACCCCAGTACCACCAAAAAAAAAAAAAAGAAAGAAAGAAAGAAAGAAAGAAAGAAAGAAGAGAAGAGAAAAAGAAAAAAAGAAAAAAGTAAAAAATTTAAACACTTATAATCTCACTATGCAAAAAAGTGTATGTTTAGAATATAATTATCCAGTCTTATAGTTAATGTACACAAGTAAGTTATATATTTCTTCATGCTACACTAAGATATGTAGAAAATAAATGCTGCCCTGCAAAATTTTTCTGGCCCAAGTACTACCTTTTTGGTGAGTAGTATAAACAATATAGCATTTTTAGCAATATCCTCATCTCTTTTATTCTCTAAGTCTCCTTTCCCTTTAACATTAAGTCTATTTTAAGTTATGGTAGTTTTTAGACCATCTTTCAAAGACTCAGGCTCTTTAGGAAAATGCTGTCTTTCAGATTACTCTTCCAACCCCTCGTTTTTCTTCCTTAAGATACCTGGGTATCTGAGAGGTAAGGCTATCACACAAACAGACTTAAACTTAGAATGGATTACAAAAAGACTAGGAAAGGACCCCTTCTCTGATGATGAATACCGGACAAACCCTTTCCTCCAGGCTGAAGGCCTGCATCAGGTCTCCTGGCTTGCCACCTTGCAGGGCAGATGGTTCTGCCAGGGTTTAAACTATCACTCTATTTTTAGAAGATTGCAACTAGACTAGCACATTTGTTTAAAAATGATATTTAAAAACTTAGTTATAATTATATCAGTACATATTTTTCTAATAGATTTTCAAGTGTTTTCACATGAGAAGTGCTAAACATGGGCAAGTTGATTCTAACAATTGAAAGCTAAAAGATACAATCTCCCCAGTGTGGTTGGAGTGTAGCTAGGTGTGCTTCCTGCCCCTTGTGTCTGTTAACCTCCTTCTTTGTCTGTATTCTCATGTGTCAAAGAAAGAAAAAAATAATAATTTCTTTGCAACACTAATTCTAGCTGCTATTTATAGAGTTAGTCCTTAGTATCAAGGTCTTTATTTTCCCCACTTAGTTAATTCCAAAAACAAAGCTATAAGGTAAGTTTTATTGTATTTATATAATGAATGATAAAAACTGAGCTTCTGAGTCTTTAATCTGTCCTAAATTATATAGCTAAGTGGGATCTTAATCCATTTTTGACTAAAAGACCATCCCCTTATCTACTCTAATAAACAACCTTTATTCTCTATCCTACCATATTGGTTATAAAGATCAAATACATTTGTGTATGTAACAATGCAAGCTATTTTTTGACAAGGGATATTCTTTTCAAGGTATTATTCTATCACTATATTTTGTTTATTTGCGCTGCTGATAAAAAGATAAGAAGTGAGACAATAAAAATAATTATGAAATAATGCTGACATAAAATGTTAAAAATAAAGAAGATACCATCTTGGCATCTCTTTGTAACTTTCTTTGATTTGCCTTTGTTTTTCATCAGAAAAATCATAAAGCTATTTATAGTTTGTATATTAGGATTTGTTGTGAAAAAGAAATTAGCTATGATTTGTTGTGATTTATATCCCAGTTAATAGATATGTGGTAGTGTCTCTATTCATGTGTCCCTTGAAAGAAACGTTGTCTGGAAGATGACACACTCTCCTATTAAAACTGTCTTCAAGACAGACATATGTCTGTGAAATGAATTCATTCTAAAAATATTAAAATAAGATGTGTTATTAGAAACTGCACTTAAGCCGGATGCGATGGCACATGCTTCTTGTAATCCTAGTACTTGGGGGGCTGAGACAGAAAGATTGTAGATTTGTGGCCAGCTTCAGACCTTCTGCAACTTAATAAGACCCTATTCAAAATAAACAATAAAAAATAGGGCTGGGGGTGTAGCTCAGACAAAGAATGCCCTGAGTTCAATCCCTAGTACTAGAAGAAAAAAAAAAAAAAAAGAACCCATATCTACATAACTATGCAGGAGGTTGAGAGGATCAATTGGGATGGAATAATTAAGAGAGAAGCAACCACAAGGCATCCCAGTACTTGGGAGGCTGAGACAGGAGCATTGCAGGGTCAAGACCAGCTTCAAAAACATAGCGACACTCTCATCATCCTAGAAAGATCTTGTTTCAAAACAAAAAAATATAAAGGGACTGGCCTGTAGCTCAGAGGTAGAATGCTCCTAAATTTAATCCCCAGTACCTACTGAGAGGGAGGGAGGGAGGGAGAGAAGTAGGGAGAGAGAGAGAGAGAGAGAGAGAGAGAGAGAGAGAGAGAGAGAGAGAGAGAGAGAGAGAGAGAGAAAGAGAATAAATGTCATTAAAATAATCATTTGGGAGCCAGGCATGGTGGTGCATGCTTATGATCCCATTTGGGAAGCTAAAACAGGAGGATCACGGTTCAGACAGCCTCAGCTTCTACTTAGTGAGGCCCTTTGAAACTTTAGTGAGACCTGGTTTCAAAATAAAAAGTAAAATATAGGGCTGGGGGTGTAGCTAAAGCTGGGCATGATGTGCACGCTTGTAATCCCAGAATTTGGAAGTTTGAGGCAGGAGTATCACAGATTCACTGCCAGCCCCTCAGCTATTTACTGAGGCTTTCCCCAAACTAGTGAGACACTGTTTCAAAATAAAGAATAAAAGCTGGGCATGGTAGCATGTGCTTGTAATCCCAGCATTTGAGGCTGAGACAGGAGGATCGCACTTCATGGACAGCCTCAGCTACTTAGTGAGGCCTTTTGCAACTCAGTGAGACTGTTTCAAAATAAAGAACAAAAAATAGGGCTATGGATGTAGCTTGGAGGTAGAATGTCCGAGTTCCATCCCCAGTATAATAATAATAATAATAATTATAATAATAATAATAAAAAAAACTTGGTATGCTATTCATACAATCAGTTTCAAGATATATAAAAGATTAGAAAATAGAAAAAGGACATAAAATAAATACTTTTAACTACATACATTCACTTCATAAATTTGATTTACCATATTTTCCAGCCATTTAAAAAAATGTTCTCTACTAAATCAGAAGACTTTTAAATGACCATATAAACCCCTGAACCATTGGTCTCAAGGTACCTTATTTGGTTTAATCAATCAGCCCTAAAAGATTTTCTTTTTATTTTTTTATTAAGTGCTTTAGATGCTCATGATCCTTTATACCCTCATATGTCAGGCCAAATTCCATGCCATTTTCTTCTTTATTAAACAATTTGATGTT
Organism: Muscardinus avellanarius; assembly: GCF_963383645.1. Taxonomy (NCBI): domain Eukaryota; kingdom Metazoa; phylum Chordata; class Mammalia; order Rodentia; family Gliridae; genus Muscardinus; species Muscardinus avellanarius. The sequence goes on from NC_137801.1 coordinate 54,366,327, forward strand.
TGATGTTGTGTTTTACATTCCCACATTCCAGATTTTCATAGCACCTTTCCAAGAGAAAAGGCCATACACTTACTTTGCCTAGGGGATGCGCAGCCTGGCACAGCAGATTCTCCTGCTATTTTCCCACAATCCCTACTGTGCTGTTCTTCCTTGCTGTTTATTTCCTTTTCTTGAGACTGAAGTAAGGTATATGTATCATACTCTAGGGCACTAAAGTCTCAGGGGCTCTGCAAATTTATCTTTATCCTTTTCCATTAGTATTAGTATTAGAATGTGTATCTGGCCAGTCGTATACTTTTCTTTTAGTAACACACTGATGTCTGCATGGCAAGTACTTTGTCTTTCTCAAATATTATATTTCAAGAATTTAGCATAGCCTGGAGTTCATAGTAGGGGTTGAGAAGCAGCAGATGGAAAACAGTTGAGTGGAATCAGTATCTCAAATTAAGAGTGGAACACTTGGGTTAAAAGGAAGATTTGCTCAGGAAAAAAAAAAAAACAGGAAAGTAAAAATGGGTTGACTTTGAGAATACTAAAGGCTAAGCAATGACTTCTGCTAAGAATTCATTTTAACTTCCTACCTGTTCACTTGTGGAAAGAGACCAGAAATCCCCATAATTTCTGAGGTTGACCCAAAGGCACATCAAAGCTCCCCTCACATCAGAGTTTTCGGCAGAGTGAAGAATTAGGCACAGGCCTGTGATATTTGCTGATGTCATTTTAACAATGTGCATGACTAAAGGCCAAGTAGGGTATAAAAGCTTCTGTGAGCTCTGAAAATCAATTCATTTCAACACATGCACGTCAAGAGTCCACTCTTTGCTGGACCTGCAGAAACAAAGATGACTGGGATGCCATCTCAGCAATAATGCTCTTTTCTCACTCAAATTTACTATGCAAGTCACTTTAGCTGTCTCTACACCAAGCCACTCCTGGATATCTTCAATACTTTCTTGTAAAGAACTCCAAATGGCTTCTTTGGCAATAGTCACGCCATTCTTTTTGATGTCTGTGAATCTGACCGTAACATTTTCAGTAAATGATATACCCAAATAGAATGCCAATAGTTAATGTTAAATTGTAAGTTTCTGACCATATGACACATGTTTTGGTTATTTATTATGCAATGACAATGTGCCTAGGATTTTTCTGTCCCCTGGAATATACAGAAGAAAATAAATATCCCTCTTCCATAGTGCTTAGCACTTATATTACCATAAGGAGGAAGATAATAACGCATAAACTAGATGGGTCAGCATTCAACCTACAATACTACTGAAAATCGACTCTAAAGTTTCTGAATTGAAATTTTCAGTATTCCTCTGCATAACAGTTTTGTGGGGCAGCTGGATGGTGACTGACTATAGCAAGGCCCAGCTAATCTGGGTTTGAAAGTGTCACCTGGGATCATATCTTCTCCCCTCATCTCCTCAGTTTCACAACCCAACAGCCATCTTGAGCATTTTTCTCTCTTGAGAAACTGGAAATGTAAAAGATCAAATCAGATCATGCCAGGGACCGTAAAACTCAACTTCTGTCGCATTTACTAATATTTCATTAAGCAAGGCAATTTGCAGGCCGAGCCTAACATGAATGAGTCAAAGATGTATTTTTCACTCATAGTAGGAAGAAAAACGAGGTCATATAAAAGCTACATCAACCTGAGTGTGATGGCCCCAGTGACCTAATTATGCCACAAGGCTCCACTTCTTAAATGTTCCTCCGTCTCTCAAAACTAACATTGCTGCACAGGGACTAAGCCTCCAGCACATGAACCTTCAGGGACACACTCAAACCAGATCCAAACCAGGGCAGCACGTACTTCACTGGGAGGGAGTCAAGAATTAAGAACAATTCAGTCTTGCATACATGTAGTCCAGAAGATAGCAGCTAATATAAATTCCATGAAAAAAAAAAATAAAGCAGGCGCAGAGAAAACCTGGAAGGCCACTACAAATAGTAGTTTTGAGATGACATTTTGACTGAGACTGTGTTTCAGGGAGAAGGAACTGACAGTGCAAAGACCAGAGGCAGAAATAAACTCAGCGTGATGGAGGAGCTGAAATAAGTATATAACAGGATGGTAGGAGATAAAACCAATGAAGTAGGCAGAGACTGGATTATAGCCTTGAAAATATCAGAAATACTAAGAATTCTTGATTAGAATTATAGTCAAATACAAAAGAGGTAAAATGGTAGCCTCTGAAATGACCAGGCAATTTTTTTCTTTGGGCTACTTGGAGTTAACTGGAGATATAAAGGAGATGAAGTTTCTCTCTTCCTATTAGTCTCATAACTGGGAGAATTCTCATTCTCTGCTCCTCATAGTTTTCTAGACCTGCAGTAATAGGGGCTCTGATTGCTAGTGGTGTATTTTCCTAGTGTAATCCCAGTATTTGTCCTTTGGACAGGCGAGCAACCATTGATACATCACCCAGAGGTATGGCTCATGCCCTTGAGAACCATGTAAATAAGGCACTCACCTGACCACCACCATGTGGTCACATGCAGAGCCAGTAATAAGTGTCTCAAAATTTTATAAAATTAGAAGCGAAATATGCTAAACATTGAAGTGCCTTCAATCATAAAGCCTTAAGCCCTTTCTTGAAATAACCTTTAGTCCTTGTTCTATGTGAAAATTTTGGTCTAAAATTGGCATTTAATTAGCCAGGTTTTCCTTTGTCTTCATCATTTTATAGATTTAAGGGAAAGAGAACTGTTCTATTTCAAAACACACGATAAAAGTCAATCAAAACCAGTGACATGGAGAAGCTGCTGCTCTCTGTGGGTCACACTGACACCTCGACAGGTGTGCCCTTGCCTTCTATTAAGAAGCACCAGCTAAACAGGCAAGATGCATAGCTGTAAATTTACACTGTAGCATCTTTTAGCAAGAAAGAGGTTATGTGTCTAGATGAATCAGAACAGGCTGGCTGGTGGAGCTCAGACACAATGACGTGGCGTTTCAAGAAAAATAAATGTGACAGTGTTTATTTCACACACATTTGTTTGTCAGAGGACTTCAAAACAGAGAACAGAGACCAGTTACACGTTGCCACCTGTCCCACAGGCTGCGCCTCTTCTTTTCAGGTGGTACTTTGAGGTCATTGGCACTGGGGCACCTCATCCTCTGTTCATCTCCTGTACTACAACTTAGAACAGGAATCCCGCCAAGAGGAGGACTTGGGTCCTGGCTCCTAAACACCCCACTGGATTCCAGCTACCAGCACCACCCAAAGAAGAGAGTGCTCCCCTGCCCCGAGAAAGCAGGAAACTGTAAGAAAGGTGGGTTAAAAACCTATAGGAGGGTTCAATCAAAGCCTTTGCCTTTCTAAATTCTGTGCTGCTATTGTACCTGGGAACACATGCTGCTAGGAGACAAAGTGGACGTGCGTTTATTTTCAAGCGTAGGACTTTGGAACCACTTGGGAAGAATATTCTTGATTGAGAACCAAAACATTCCATGATGCTTAACAAACCTGCAAATTGAAAAATCAGCATAGGCCTGTGCAGCCAGGAGGCAGGAGAAGGACCTATACCCTGGAAAAAAAAATAACCAGCGAAATATTCCTTAAATGATATTTGTATGCATTTGCAAAATTACTGCTTTCTGAATCAAAGTCTCAAGCTGTTTGCATCTGAGAACATATGTTGTGCCGTTAGACAATATCTCAGCCTGCCGCCACCCATGACATACCCTGCCGCATAGCATAATGGACGGCCCGCAGAAAACGGAGCTGCGGCTCAGTCAATGCCTCAGTAATAATATTTTAAAATAAATGATATGCATCATTAAATCACCGAGGATGGCTAACTCAATTTTAGAAAACCCACAACTCCAGCAATCATAGTTACAGCTCTGATTTGAATATTTTCACTTTCACCTGAGCAGCCAGTGGGAGCCGGTGCGGCCGACGCCGCATCCAGGCAGAGGAAGCCGGTGTCTCCCAGGACCAGGAGGGAACCTGTGATTATGTAGTTACAGCAGCGTCGGCAACATGCTTCGTGTCCGCCTGGGCTTTCTAGGCTTTTCCTTCCTCCCTTCTTGCCTTCTTATTTACATATCACAGGCATCCTCTTTGTAAAATTATTTTAAATAATTTATTAGATTGATCTTTTAAAAATTCTACCATGGCTAAATGTCATCAGGAAGGGGGGAAAAAAGACTTTCTAAACTTATTTAAAGGTTTCCACTGGAGTAGGCCAGTTACCTGCTTCACTGCTGAGATTCTAAAAATACCTCCATGTCCATACTATTATCCATTCTTCACGTCCAATTGCTCTGTTATGGTAATAGTTAGAAGCACACCATGCAGTAATTACTTACAGCTGACTGAAGAAAAGAATATTCAACTCCCCCACTGTTCCAGTAGAAGGTCTTTATGCACTATTAACTCATTCCTGTTTATTAATACTCTACTGGTAATTCAGACTGCTGCCTCTTAGGTTTGTAATAAGAGGACTATTAAACAGCAATTACTGACCATATGGGTTGGCGAATATTTGTTGTGTTTTTTTTTTTTTGGTGGACTTTTTTTTCCCTCCTCCTTCCAACTTGTTTTTTTTTTTTTTTAAGAAGCCATATTATAACATAGTACAAGTATCGTCACATCTGCATGAGATTAACAAGCTTGGCAGAATTTTTTCCTTAAAAGACATAAATTTAGTCCCAGATTATCATGGCTTGCTTAGAAAAAAGGAGATCTTGGGAGAAACAGGAAAATGTGGAAGATTGTTCTCAGGTGGGAAGCCTTAGCCTTTGGAAGTTATTTGAATCACGTGTACCCTAAGTGGGCTGTTTCCTCTTACTGACTTTGAGGGGGCTTTGGCCCACGATTAACTACCCCCAGCAGTTGAGGAGCATGCAGATTTATTGAGGAATCTTAATCTAATTCCCCTTTTCCCTTTTAAGTTCCCTCAAGCATTTGGAAGTGGTCACTTTAAATTTTAAGATTGAGTAAATTCATCTCCTAAAAAGCAGGTATATGAACCTATGAGATGAGGAAGGGCTCCCCCCGGGAGAGGGATGGCGTGAGTAATGGGTTCAAGTGAGGCAGGCAGGTGGTAAACGATGATTATGGTGATAATAATGTGTGCCTCTCTCGCAGGTAGTGAGTGCTAAGCCCATCTCGAGCATTAAACATATTTAAATGAAGATGCATCTTGGAGATATATAGGAATCTGAGAGCTAATTTCCCCTGGAAAATGATGAGTGGAGTTGCAGATCAGGCGACTTACTGGACCAGCATCCTCTACGAAGGTAGAGACAAAGGCTGGGTGTCTGGCCTCCCTGATATGGCCAGCTTTTGCCCCACGGCACCTGGCTTTCTTAGTGCCCTTGGGCTTGACTTCCACTTTCCCTTCTTTCCCCATAAGGAGTCATTTCTTTTGTGTCCAAATCTTTATAGGCTTTTCATAAACAAGTCAAATGCCAGGGCTGATGTTGTGTAGCTCCAGCATTCAGGGCTGAGGCAGGAGAATAATTTGAGCCCAGGAATTCCAGACCAGCCTTGGAAACATAGGAAGACCCTGTCTCAAACAAAACAAAACAAAACAAAATAAAAAGGACACCTCCAAATCTTCAGTTTCTCCTGTCTTGCCCTTTGCAGGCTGCCAAGCAAATTTAGTGTCTGCCCCATACCTTTGACGGGTGGCTGTAGCTAATTTAGCGTTCTTTCTTTGGCACCTGCTGGTGTTGTGTGGGATTTATTTTTCTCCAAGATAAACTCTAAATTCTTGAAGACGGGAGCCATATCTTTTAACCTTTTCTTCAGTTTATCCCTGTGCCTCGCTCAGTAATTGACACTGAGTTGGTGCTCAATAGAAGTTGGAATAAGTCAATGTGAATATGTAGTGTAGAAAAAGCACACCAGCCCCTAAGTTTTCTTATTCTAGGGTAGAATTTAGGAGCTGCAGTTTCTGGGTTAAATATGAAAAATCAATAACAACAAAGAGAAAGCAAAAGCAAAAGGACAAATCTCAGTTCCAAACTGAGCTAGCAGTTGGCCTACGAGAGTCTGTGGTTAATGCTCAATGAATATTTGTTGAATGGAATTACACTTGTTGAGTCTGATCTGCATAAGGGCTACGCATAATTGGGTCTATGTGATAAGGAGAGCGGCAAGAAATGTAATTCATCCGAAGAGATGGGTGGAGAGAAACGCCTCTAAAAGTCTCAGTGATAGACGCCTTCTGCAATTCAGGCTGATTTGGGCAGGGTCAGAACTATCTGATGTGATCTGAGAGGGTAATGAGGGCTGGCCTGTCCCCAAATATCTCACAGAGTAAAGGATCTGGCTGGTACCTAGAGATAAGCCACTCCAATATATTTCTAGCATCATTTTGTTTTTATTGTTATTGTTTTTATGATAGAATTATTTTTCCAGTGAAGTATTATGCAGAATCCTGGTGTGTGCAGAGATTCAAATGTAACAGCTCTGCTGAAGTTAGTTTGGGAAGTGTGGGCCTCGCCTGATAACTCAGCTGATTAAGCTTTGCAAGACCTCCAGGTGACCCCAAACTTCCTGGGAATACCATGTGAAGAGCATTTTGCTGGTCCCATTTCCTTTTAATACAAAGGAGTAGACTGAATGCTGAATAGTAAAATCCTCACAATTAACAAGAGAATGGTCCAGGTAATCTCATCTCTCCTTTTCCTCAGATTTATTGAGATATAACTGACAAAGGAAAATTGTATGCATTTAAGCTGAACAACATGACTTTTTGATATACATATGCATCGTACAATGATCACATTTAAGCTGGCTAAGACATCCAGTTTCTCAGTTTCCTGTGTGTGTGTGTGTGTGTGTGTGTGTGTGTGTGTGCGCGCGCGTACATGTGGTGATGGGAATACTTAAAATCTACTCTCAGCAAATTTCAGCTATAAAATATTTATCATCAATTATAGTTGCCATGATGTGCACTTGATCCCCAGAACTTATTCATCTTAGAGTTGAAAGTGTAGATGCTTTGAGGGAAGCTATCACTTTCTCTACCTCTTTGCCTTTAGTAACCACCCTTCTACTCTCAGTTTCTGTGAGCTCATTTTTTTATATTCCACATATAAGTAAGATCATATAGTGTTTGTCTTTTTGTGTCGCTTATTTCACTTAATATAATGCCCTCCAATTTTATCCATGTTGCAAATGGCAGGATTTCTTTCAATTTAAGCACGAATAATAAGATTTATTTGGGTATGTGTGTGTTACATATCTCACATTTCTTTATTTGTTCATCTATCTATGGATACTTAAGTCTTTTCCATATCTGGGCAATTGAAAATAGTCAGTCCTCTGCTACTTAGTTAAGCTTTTATTTGGATTGCCTACCTGTGTTCAAAAATTAAGCCATTGTCATTAAAAAGCCCCTGTTAATAGATGTGTGTATGACATTGGAGAAACAGGCCATTAGCCTTCCTCTTAATATAGGACTTAGATGGCTTTAAAGTCAGATGATTTGAGGAGAATTGGATGGTGTTTTAGCATTTTTAGGCTGTGTATGACAGTCAAAATACCACAGACTAGATGGCTGAACCAACAGACATTTCTTACAGGTGTGGAGGCTGGCAAGTACACCATCAAGGTTGTTGAGGGTTTTAGATGCAGTCTTCTTTTTCTGTGTTCACATGGCCTTCCTTGGTATATGAACCTGGGAGAAAAAAGAGAGCTTGTGAATCTTTCTTTGTTTGTAAAGGTATTAATCACATCATGAGGCCCCATTTTTCTGACCATATATAACCATAATTACCTCCCAAAGGTCTCACCTTCAAATACCATTAATAGCATCACAAGTAGGGATTAAGGCCTCAAAATGATTTTGGAGGGAAAATATTTAGTCAACATCAGATGAGCAGAAGCCCTTGAATAAGGAGAGCTAGATATTTGAGGATTGTGAATAGCTAAGCAAATGTGGGGCAGTTGTCATTTTTTTCAACTTGGCTACTCCTGCACTTGCATGGCCAGTATCACAGCACAGGTGTCAGCTAACTTGAGAGTCCTGCATCACATGTTCATGCTAATTTCAATCCTGTCTTAGTTCAGAGGAACCACCACAGAGACTTCCTTATGGTGCTGGAAGTTGAGTCTCTCCTACACATAGCAACGTATAGATTATGCTATATTTTATAGCATTCAAAAGATTTAGGGGGAAACAGACACATTGCAGATTGTCTTTTAATTATTTTACTTAGGCAGTAGAATATAGTAAAGAATATGGAATAAGGATATATATATTCCAGACCAGATCTTTTTCTTTTCTTTCTTCTTCTTTTTTTTTTTTTGTGATGGTGCTGGGGATTGAACTCAAGGCCATGTACATGTTGGGCAAGCAGTATACCAGTAAACCACATTCTCAGCTTTAGATCAGATTTTTCTACTAATTAGCTGTATGTCTTGGGGACATATTACTTAACCTTTCTATGCTCTGTGTCCCCATTTGTAAAATAAGGCCCTCTGACCCAGATTTACTTCAGAAATCTGTTTGGCTTTGCTAGGCCCTCAAAAAACTCCAGTGCCCTCTATATAGTAACACTGAGTTGAATTGTATTAAAGCAAGAAGATTGATTATAGTCATATTGTGAATAAAATCCTCATATATGCCACAAATTATAAATTAGGCTACATGAGAAAAACATTTATTTTTGATATCAGTAAAAACTCGAGATAATTTAGTAAAGATGATATTAAGCCTTGTAAATATCATCCAACTGTGACTTGGAACTGTGGAACTTTCCCCATGGGTGAGAACATCTGGCCAGTCCAATAGAGCTGATTTCAGAGATTCAATTATTCAACATGTACTAGCTTTGTTTCTTCCATATTTCATTATTTAATTGATACAGAAGTATTAAGTTGATATCAATGATTCATTCAAAAATAAATTATTTACCCAGGTGTGGCAGTGCACACTTATAATCTCTGCACTTGGGAGGCTGAGACAGGAGGATCGCACAGGTTCGAAGCCAGCCTCAGCTACTTAGTGAGGCTCTCAAGAACTTAGTGGGACCCTGTTTCCAAATAAAATATAAGTCTGGGAGTATAGCCTGGAGGTAGAAGGCCCCTGGGTTTCACCCCCAGTACCACACACACAAACTATATATATATATATATATATATATATATATATATATATATATAAATTTAATCCATCTTTAAAAAGGATCCTGCTTTATACATAGCACTGTTTTTATTGTCAATAAGAATTGACAATAGGAAGTGGGCCTGCTTCATAATGGTGACATGTGTTACTGCAGCCCACAGGATGGAGTCTAGCAAGGAAAGAGGTCACCTGGAGGGAACCGAGGAGCCGGACAGCTGGCCAGGATCAATATCAGGGCACCCTTTGATGGGAGGTTCACCAGAACTGCGGCCATTCTGCTGCTGTGTGGTATTATCGGCAGGACAGAGTGAGCCGGTCATTCTCATAAAGCAGGAGCAGAAAACAAGTGACTGCGGTCTTCCCATTTTCCAGATGTGATCACAACCATCTTGGATACAACTTAACGTAAAGATTTCCTAGCCAACCATGAGCACAGCAATTTTCTTGGGCTTCCTAGATAATTAGGTACCTCGGCGGAACCCTGAACTTGAAGAAGAACAAAGATCGGACACGGGACCTGCTGCAGATACAATCGGAACGCTGATCGGAATGCCGATCGGCGGGCTGCTTTTGCAGCTGCCTGATGAGCTGCCTGCCCGATATTACCGTGGCAAGATAATCCGGGACTAAAAACGGACTTAGGACTGCATCTTAAGCAGCGAGCAGCACCACATCAGAATTCTGTGTGCTCACCAGCGACCAGATCACAACTGCATAGAGACTCCCACGGATTCCTGCACCAAGTCAGGTACCTGAGGGCGCCCTGATAAGTTGGGGTCCTAGTGTGTGCGCAGCCCCAACCTCCCAGCACGGGCCCAAGCCTCAGAACCGAGCACTCTCCTCATGCACCTTGCCTGCGCCACGGTCCCCTGCTAGTAATCAGTGCCTGTACCACTGCCACCCCTAAATTGGAGCCTGCTTGTGTGTCTAGCCCCTGCCACCTTGCCAGAGCCTGCCTTCCAGGCTGCGAAAGCTCTGTGTGACCCGGAAATCTCCTTAGGGCACCCCCAGCTTCTACGTCCCGTGGGAGGCAGAGACCACTGCTGGACACTGCGCACTGGACCCTTGAGCACCTACCCTGCACCCCTGGCCCACCGCTGGGTGTTCCCACCCTCCTGGTAGCCAGATACTTAGTTCTAAGTGAGAACACAGCTCAATACACCTTGGAAGAGCATACCAGCAGCAATAGACAGCTGCATCCACTCTCACTTGGGTCCAGTATTAGCAGCGCATCCAGCCTGCACTCTCGGAATAGGCAGAGCTCTGGCAGTAAGTGTGGGCATCCAGGAACCAGCATCTATTTGCCCAGGGTACATCTTGGGACCACACCGGCTAGCCCAGCTGGAATTTCCAGAGACACAAGAAAATCCATCGGGCCACAATATCTGCATAGGACCTCAGGGGGAGGTTCCAATTATACTTTTATCATTCTCCACCCCTACTGTAGGGAAGCACAGGCTGGAGGCTAGGGTGGTGAGTGCAGAGGTGCTGACCACAGGTTAGAATTTCGCAGAACCTGTGAATTGTACATAATCAAATAACAGTGAAACCAGACATCCGGACACATAAACCTAAAGTAGCTAAAGGAGAGAAAGGTGTCCAAACACCCAGAGTGACCTAAGAAGATAAAAATAGAGTACAAAGAAAACTAAGAGACATTGGATGGTATTCTGAAAGCTACCAAAGCAATCAGATACGCACATATTATATGGACCTGACCCCATATGCGTAAATAAGGAGGACTGTTTGTTTTACTTTTAATGTGGATGTTTTGTTTTATTTTGCTTTTATAGTGCTTTTGTTTTGGTATGGTTATTGCTGTTTTATTTCTTTTTCTTTTAACCCACACTTATTTTACTTTAACTTGTTGTTATATATATATACACATTGGATAGTTTGCTTTATTTTTTTTATTTCACACAGCTGCTAGTTCCTTTTATTTTATTCTTGTTCTTTTTTCCTCTTTCTTCCTCTTTCCTTCCTTTTTTTCATTCTCCTCCTTTGATTGGTTTTCCTTCCTTTTTCTTGGATTACATAATAGTCTTGGTATCTTGTGTGGATTCTTTTTTTTTTTTTTATGTCTGTCTGCTCCTTCCATCATCCCTATTTACAAACCTTCCCACACTAACCTACATACTTTTCTCCCCCAAAACTTTTCCCCATAATATACCTCCTGGTTTAATACTCAAAGTATTTCTTATATCCATAATTACTCTACTAACGACAAGAGTCCTAGTAGTTAACTCTCTCTCATTCCTAGCAAGTTATTACCATATCATACTTAAAGTCTTTCTCAACCTAACATATCCTCTACCTAATCCGACTCCTTTACCAATCACCCCTGCTCCTCACACATCACCCGCCCTCAACACTGGAAAGGCTCTGCTGACTAGCCAATACCCCTAAACCCCTAATATTAAGATTTGACTAAGCACATTACTCATGAACAATGGGTAGAAATCAGAAAAACAGGACAGAGAACACTATAAATATGAGAACCAGGAATTATGAAGACACAGCAGAAATCACGAATACTGACCTACTAGAAATGCAAGAAGGGGAGTTCAGAATCTTGATGTTCAATATGATGAAAGGATTTAAAACAAGTATAGAGGAGGTTAAAGGTGAATTAGAAACACTAAAAAAGAATCAGAAAGAGGTCTGGAATGAAATGAAAGAGGCAATAAGTGAAATGAAGACAGCAATAGAAAGAAATTCTGGAAGATTAGATGAAATGGAAAACAGAATATCAATGTTAGAAGACAGTACATCCCAAACCGAAAACACAGTCAGCAATATACAGAAATCTTTACAGCAACAGAACCTAAACATCCAGCAATTATGGGATAATATGAAGCGCCCTAATTTACGGATAATAGGCATTGAGGAAGCGATAGATGTACAGACCAAGGGCATATGTAATATCTTCAAGGAAATAATCTCAGAGAATTTTCCAAATATGGAAAGAGACTTGAATCTTCAAGTCCAGGAGGCATACAGAACTCCACTGAGACAGGACCAAAGAAAAACCACTCCACGCCACATAATAACCAAATTGACCAGCATAGAGGACAAGGAAGGAATCTTAAAAGCAGTGAGAACAAAAGGACGGGTGATATATAGAGGCAAAACAATAAGAATCACCCCAGACTATATAACCCAGGTCAGGAATGCTAGGAGAGACTGGTACGACGTGATTCAGACCCTGGAAGAAAATAACTTCCAACCAAGGCTCATCTATCCAGCAAAACTACTATTCAAGATCAATGGGGAAACAAAAGTCTTTCAGGATAAACAGAATCTCAAAAAATTCATGAATTCAAAGCCAACACTAGAGAAAATTCTTAAAGAAATAAACCATAAGGAAGAAAAAAGAAGCAGACTTCAGAATCAGAGAAGAGAGGAAGTTAATAAGTGGGCCATTTAAGTAAAGAAGAACGATCACACCACCCAAGAGTAGACAGAACACAAAATGGCAGAAAACAAAAATCATATTTCAATAATATCTCTTAATGTCAAAGGACTTAACTCACCAATCAAAAGACATAGACTGGCAATGTGGATTAGGAAACATAATCCAAATATATGCTGTCTGCAAGAAACTCACCTCACAGCCAAAGACATTCACAGGCTGAACGTGAAAGGATGGAAAAAGATATACCATGCCACCAGTGACCAAAAAGGAGCAGGAGTAGCAACCCTGATATCCAACAAAACAGACTTTAAACTAAAACACATCAAAAGAGACAAATCAGGGCACTTCCTTTTATTAAAAGGAACAATACACCAAGAAGATATAATGATAGTAAATATTTATGCCCCAAATGTGGGTGCAACCACATTTGTAAAACAAACCCTTCTGGACATAAGATCCCAACCTAAAGAAATCGGTGGCCTTTCTTTATGCCAACAACGAATCCACAATGAAAGAAAAAAAAAAAAAAAACAATTCCATTCACTATACCTCAAAACCAATAAAATACCTAGGAATGAACCTGGCCCAAGATGTAAAAGACCTCTACAACAAAAACTATAAAAACATTAAAGAAAGAAATAGAAGAAGACCTTGGAAGATGGAAAGATCTCCCGTGCTCATGGATAGGCAGAATAAATATCTTCAAAATGGCCATTCTGCCAAAACTGATCTATAGGTTCAATGCAATTCCCATTAAAATACCAGTGACATTCTTCAGAGACCTAGAAAAATCAATCATGAATTTTATATGGAGAAAGAAAAGACCTAGAATAGCCAAAGCAATTCTCAATAACAAGAAACATGCAGGAGGCATTACAATCCCAGACTTCAAACTATACTATAGAGCAATAGTAGTAAAAACAGCATGGTACTGGCACAAAAACAGATATACTGACCAGTGGATTAGAATAGAAGATACAGAAACAAACCCACACATCTTTAGTCAATTAATCTTTGACAAAGGGGCCAAACACATACCCTGGAGAAAAGACAGCCTTTTCAACAAGTGGTGCTGGGAGAACTGGCTATCCATTTGTAAAAAGATGAATCTAAACCCCTATATCTCACCTAACACAGGAATCAACTCAAGATGGATCAAAGACTTAGAAATTAGACCTGAGACTGTGAAGTTAGTAGAGGAGAACATAGGTTCAACACTACAACATATTGGCACAGGCAGTAACTTTCTCAACAAAACCTCCAAAGCTCAGGAAATTAAAGCAAGAATAAACAAGTGGGATAACATCAAACTAAAAATTTTCTTCTCATCAAAGGAAACTATCAATAACCTAAAGAGGAAGCCTACAGAATGGGAAAGGATCTTTACCAGCCACCATTCTAATAGGGGGCTAATATCCAGAGTATACAAAGAGCTCAAAAGACTCTACACTAGCAAAACAAACAACCCAATCAAGAAATGGGCAAATGAACTAAATAGACACTTCACAAAAGAAGAGATACAAAGGGCTAATAGATACATGAAAAGATGTTCTTCATCACTGGCCATCAGGGAGATGCAAATCAAAACTACACTGAGATTCCATCTAACCCCAGTCAGAGTAGCAAGCATAAAGAAATCAAACAACAACAAATGCTGGCGAGGATATGGGGAAAGAGGAACTCTTTTACACTGTTGGTGGGAGTGCAAACTAGTTCAGCCACTATGGAGATCTGTGTGGATATTCCTAAGAAAGATGGGAATAGATCCACCATATGATCCAGCTATACCACTCCTGGGTATCTTTCCAAAGGGGTTGAATTCAGAGAATTACAGCAACATATGTATACCTATGTTCATAGCAGCACAATTTGTAATAGCCAAAATATGGAACCAACCCAGATCACCATCAACAGATGAATGGATAGCAAAACTGTGAGAAATACACACAATGGAATTCTATTCAGCCATAAAGAAGAACAAAATTATATCATTTGTAAGAAGATGGAAAGCCCTGGAGAGCATCATGTTAAGTGAGATCAGCCAAGCACAGAAGGAGAAGATTCACATGTTTCCTCTAATATGCCCAAACTAGAAAACACAAAGGATACCAGCGGGACTCCAGATATTAGAGGGGAAATACTAACTAAGTTTTAATGGAAAGATAGGAGAGGAGAAAGGCAGATCTTGATTAATGAGGTTCTACCCCTGAACATGTGTAAAATTATGAATAAGACATGGTTAACCTGGACAGCTGTTGGGGGGGGGGAGAAAACGGGGGCGGGGGGGAAGGCACCAAATATCGTGTAAATGTATACTATTTATGTTCAATAAAAAAATTGTTAAAAAAAGAATTGACAATAAAAAGACAACACCCTGGAGAGTTAATTTTCTCAGTGAGGAGGAGAAAATGTTAAGAGGTAAATAATTTATTAAGAGATAAATAAATAACTTTATAAGACAGTGCTTGGTTAAGCTCTAAGAGAGATAAATGGTCGCATTGGAAATTAATGGGGATGACTATATGGGTTGGGATGGACAGGAATGGCTTAGGAACATCTTTAGTGATATATTAATATTATCACAGGTGAAGGGGATGACAGAGCCCAGGGTAGGTAAAAAAATACGTGCTAAAGCAGTGAATTAGATAAGATAAAGAGGTGTTTGAATGAACCTGAAGATCCAGGTTCATTTCGACTGAGGCTTATATGAGACATTAGTGTGATTGTGTAAAATCTTCCATTTTGGAAGCATATTCATATTTATGGGGGAAATTTTGTTGTTATTGCTGTTCTTTTTCTTTACTGTTTTAAAAGAGTTTTTGCTCTATGAAATGTTTTCATTAGTAAAATCAAAAGAAAAGTCCTAGGGGCCAGAAAAACAAAACAGGAAAGTATAGAAAACTACTAGGAGAGTAGATGAGAACAAGAGAGTGGTTGTAAAATATCTGAGAACATCATGGACATAGCAGAGCATGGGGACACATGATCAAAGCAGAAACCAAACAGCCTTGATTTTATGTTCCAGGTTGTCTTGCTCTGGACACTGAGGAGTAGAAGGCAGAATGAGGTGCAAAAATCTGGAGGAGAATGTGAGAGAAAGAAGAATGAAAGGAAGAAATGGAGAGAAGGTAGATGGTGGCAGAAAACCAACTAAGAGCAAGCATGAGAGGAACAGTGTGTCTGCTCAATGATGTAGATGACAAAAGGTAATTAATCCAAATTATTATGTGGTAGACTTGGAGTTAAACTCACAAAGTCAGGTGTGCAAGGACATGTGACTATTTTAATGTAGACAATTCTCCATTCCAAGTTTCTGATCTCCAAGGACAAAAATGCAGTCTCAGTCATTTCAGATTCCTCCATCAAATCTCCAAATTTGCCTCTTGTTTCTGTGTACCTCTGGGATACTATAGAGGTGGCTGGAAGAATGAGGGTATCAGCATTTGGTTGGCATCTCTCCACCATGGCATGTGCCAGGCCTGCCAAGTCCAAAATCCACCCATATTGACACCAAGGTACATTCAGGTTCTCCCATGGCCTCTTCTGCATTTCTCTCCTTCATTTGATAATCATGGTGCTTGTATTGTACTGGGGTGGAAAGTTTCAAAGTTCAAGAGCCCATCACCTAGAAGGACCATGCAGGTACCATCTTCTCAGTAGCCTTGCCATCTCCCTGGACATAGACCATGTGTCTTCCTTGATTTCTGACAATAAAAAGTTGTCTGGGGGTTTTATCTCCTGACCCTTCCCTACTCAACACTCAAGACCCAGCTCAAGTAAGATTAAACTGTTCCCAGGTTTTCCTCTCTTCTCCAACTTCTCTCCTCCCCAAATCTAGAGAATTGTATCTCTTCTTGAGGATAGACAACACTCTTACATTTTCCCAAATCTTCACTTCTCTATTATCTTCCCACTTCCAATGAATCAGAAATATTTTCTTTCCAAATTTTCAACTATGTTTACATCTCTTGCCTGTATTTTGATGTCTATTGTAAATAATGTGAACTTATTCTCTTGAAATAGAAATAATTGGGGACCCAGAAACCGATGACATTTTGTGGGGGTCAAATGAGAATTGAGAGCTGTGGAAATGACCAAGACCTTCATCTTTGGAACAATCATTGACATCTAGGCAGAGAGAGGAGATGCATACTGTTGTCTATACTGAAAATCTAGAGAGTTAATCTGCAAGATAATCTGTGGGGCTTTGGTGAAGATTTCAAGTCAGAGGATGCACAGTTAGGATGCAATTATCTAACAGTATTTGCAATAGATGCTGACTCTAACACCTGGATATAGCATTCAGACACTTACTTGAATTTCCAATTTGGGATGACTTGACACTCTAACAGAAAGTATTTTAGTCATCTTGGTAAGCAGCTTCATGTGGATTGTTCTAACAATAAGTAGCTCTTCAACCAAGGAAAGCAAACTTAAAAGAGAGCATTGCTGGAGCAGGTGTTCTAGCTGTTGGATGAATGTTATTAGAGTTCATTATTCCATCACTTTGTTTCTCTTCTAATAATAGACTATGTGTTAGAAGCATTGCTTTTTCTCCATGTGTGTCTTTTTTTTTTTTTTATAAATTCCACCTTTAACATTGTCTTTTCCTTCAGATGTGCCACAGCAGGAACACATTATGTTTGAAGATAATCCAGAAATCCAGAGAAGTGTTGGTTCTACTTTGAATCAAGCTCTGTTCTAGCCATATTTATAACTCAATACAAATTTTATAAGATACTCCTATTATTTTTATATTTTACTTGGGTCCAAAACAAACATGTTGCATTTTGGAAAATAAAGAAATTAAAACAAACACAACTTTCTCACATTCATTATCAAAAACCCTGATGAACATACAATAAATATTTTAATATTCTTTAATTAACAGAGCAAACACAGACATTTAGTACATAGCATTTTTCCCAATGTAGAAAGATAACTGATCCAAGAGAATGCTTTCTCCTCATTGTGCCAATTGAAGAGAGATTTTATTTTCTAGGTATCTTATTTAGTAAAAGTAAGCAGTTTCCTGATTCAAAATACTTAAGTGAAGACAATAGAGGATGTTAAGTAACCAGCTAATATTCTGCAGAAAACTGGACAAACCCCAAGAAGGCCTCATAGAAAGAATGTCTACTCGGGGCCTGTGATTGTCATCCAACATGTTTTTAATCTGAGTGACTCCAATTAGACCCCATTTCTTCATCATTTCAAGCAGAACTATCACAGTTGAGGCAATCAATAGGGACCTGGAGGAAGGGAACATTAGATCTGCTCTCGGGAACACAGGGGGAGATAGCATGTGAAAACTGGGGCAATCGCCTCAAAATTGGGACATGTGGCACTCTAATGAACTCCCCCACCTGAGAAGACTCTTCTCAGGAACTTCCTGTCATCCTCCTGAGACTGTGTCAAGTATATTTGGATATGACACTGAAAATGCTACAGATGTAGCAAGAGAAATGGTGTCTTCTCTTAATATGATTATTAAAAATAGAGAACTCATGTCCAAAATAAGGAAAATTAGTGTAGGAATTTAATAAACACTGATTGGTGGAGGGAGAGGGGAGGTAAGCACCGGAAGTTTTGTACTGTAGACAAGCTCATCTTCTGTTGTTTGGGTGGTTGGTAAGTAGAGTTGATTAGGAAGGAAAGTAGGCCAAAGAAGATACTTGGACAAAAAGATAGTTTTTGTAAAAGAAAAATTGAAATACAGCCTAAATTTCTAAAGCTTGTCTCACACCTATATCCTCCTTTGTCAGCCTTCCAAGTACTGGGATTAGAAGTATGTACCACCATACAAAGATTGTTCTAAATCAGGAAATATTATACACTCTTAGTATTTTTACCCTTAATATGTTTCCAGTGAGAAACAACAAATAGCCAAGAATGTGATAGTAAACACAACTACTTCACCATTAGCTACTTTTTTTTTTTTTTTGGCAGGTCTTGGGTGGAACCCAGGGGCATCTGAGCTACACCCCCTGCCCTATATTTTATTCTTTATTTTGAAACCGGGTCTCACTGAGTTGCAGAGGGCCTCACTAGATAGCTGAGGCTGTCCGTGAACCGTGATCCTCTGGTCTCAGCCTCCCGAATGCTGGGATTACAAGCATGCGCCACCACGCCCGGCTACCATTAGCTACTTTGATGGAAGACAATAACATAGTGGTTATATTAGGGTATGTGTGTGTATATAAGAATACATACTTATGCTTACTATACTTAAATGGATAATTCATCACTAATTTAATTTAGACTTTCATTACCATTGATAGCATTTCATGAGGGATCAAATTTAGAAAAGAGACTGACTAAATAAACAAGGAATATATTTAAGTTGGTGAAAATAAGTGCCACCCATGGCCAGCATGATCACTACTGTGTCAAATACAACCAGAGAACATTTTCTGGGTTTTTACAATGTGTCTGGTTAGGTGCTTGCTAAGTGAACTTTGTAAATTATTTACTCAAATATTCACGAAAATGGGAATAGTAATATGAGAATTACAGGAAGACAAAAGAGCAGATAGGTTGGACAACTTGCTTAAAGGAGCATGAACTGGGATTCAAAGCACATGATTTTGATTCTTTACCAAGATTATTCTGTCCCACATCTGTCATGGGAAAACAAAACGGACTTGGACCTGAATGGGACCTGTAGAAATAGGGTGTACACAATTAACCAGTTTACTTATAGGGTGTTATGTTTTAAAGTTCCCTAGTTGATGGTTTAAACAATTAAATTATAGAAAATAGCTTTGAAATAAATAGTAGGACAGGTAGACCTACGTGGGGAGCCATTAAGGCTTTCCCCTAGATTGGTGTCTTTGACTCAGCTGACTGTCCTTCACCCAGAGTCAACAAGGTTTGGGATTATGGAAAGTTCAAAGAGGTCCGAGAGAGGATCAGGTGGTGATGACATGGGGGTACTGATAGGTCTATCTGTAATGTGTGTGTTTTGTATTGGTCTTTATTGTATTCTGGTGGTGGTAGCACGAGAATGTTGATTGACCTGTAGCTATGTATAAATACCTCTGGAAAAACAAACCCGGGTCGGCGCAATAAAGATGAGATTGACCCAGAAGTTGTGTTGGCCAGGAGTGTCGGCACAATAGAGAATACTGACCCAGGCATAGTCATCAACCCGTAGGAAATATTGACCCACTAACAGGGGTCGACCAGTAGAGATAGTAGGCTGGCGGCTCCCCCACATTAGAATTAAAAATTCTCCATCCTCACGCCTCACTTCAGAACCCGTACTTTTGCCAGCTGGCTCCGGCAGACCTACAGTACCATGCTTTTTATAATCAATACTTCTTAGGTTTGGGACCTCATTACCAAATGAGCTATTCTTTTTTTATTTTCTTTTTAGATAAAGTAATTGAACTCATGAACCACTGAGTATAGTAGGTACTTTAGTCAGTGAACATTAATATTAATAAATTTTATTGAGGTATTAAATTATATTTTATTCAAAGTTATTTGAGTATTAAATATTAATTGTGGACATTGAGTTGAAAATAGTGACTTTAAAAAAAATCACAGGCAATTGTAGGAATCTATTTCATTCTGGAATCTGTGTCCTTTGCTGTGACAGTTTTTGTAAAGGAATTGTATAGAACTCATTCTAAAGGAAAAACATAGAAGTTGTATTTCACTTAGGACATTATTTTATAACTGTGTCGAAATGCCATTTATCTTTTAGAAAACACGATAAAGAGAAGAGCTGAAGAATCTGCGGGAAGGCTTTCAATGCAGTGATGGAAGAATGACACTCCGTGGAGAAATGAAGATGCATATTTCCTCATCTTTGAGTGTCCAACATCCAGTGGATATGATACGAGAGGATGGTTCTTATAAAATCTACACATGCAGAGACATCTTCACTTTCTAAAACGGAGGGTCTCATGGACATTTTGTTAACCCTCTCCTCACTGCAGATACAGCTTGGGGTACTCTGGCAGCCCTTTAGCCTCATTTTTAACCCCCAAATAATTTAAGACAGAGCTGAACATACAGTGATAACTAAATGAAGGGACACAAATAAAAAACAAAGAGAAATATTGATTTACTCTCAGGAAGATAGACAAGCAGGTCTTTCTGAAGTTTGTATGTATGTATAGAACTACTGAATCATTCTGGAATTCTTTCGTAGTTTTAGTAAAATTCTTTGATTTATAGAAAGTCCTTCCCTGCCAATAAGATATAATCTAGAGAAAGCTTAAGATATGTGCAGCTCTTTCTCAAGAAATTAATTATTGTTGTCTGGCTCTTTTTTTGATATTTTTTATGCCAATTATTTTGTCTGCTGCTTCCATTGTGTTTCTCCTGAAGAAAACTCAATGATTATCAAGAATTAGCAGACAAGATCAAGCAGAATTTCACCTTTTTTCATGAAATCATTCTGTATTTGCTTACATGTAATACTTTAGAAGGCCAGAAATAGTCAATCTTTGTCGGCGCTTGGCATATATTAGGTACATAGCCAATCTTTTGACATTATCAATTAATGATCACACAAAACTTGCTAAGGGAAGAAAATGTTTTTGTGAGGATCTCAAAGAATATTTGGAGAATATTTCAGAAATGGATCTATTTCATTTCCAAAGATATTTTACTTTTGAATAAAAAATTCACCCAAATGAGATTTGGGGGAATTTCATACGATCAATTCTTTACATTATCTTGTGGTAATTATGCAGAAATCTCTATTTATGTAAACACAGTAAATTCATCATAACACTAGAATAAGTGTACAAATACTGCATGTCAAATTAGGTTATAATCACTTTCAAGGGACGTGATTTCCTAGCTAAACAGATTCGTTTACATTTTGCAAAATAAAAAATAAGTAAAAATAACTATATAAAATCAGGCTTACAGCTGGACAGATCTTCTTGGCGATGGGCCAGACAGTGAGCAGGGAAACCCCTCCAGCTGAGGAGAGTGGAGGACGCTCAGGACTTTGCAGGGTTGGCCTGGAAAGAGGCCCTTCGGAGCTACTGTCCTGGCTGTGCACCCTGACTCTGGCTACCTGTGGGGAGAGGAACTGCATTAACTTTTAAGATGAGACTCAAGCTGTGAGGGGATTATTGTGGGGTGTGGAGAGTGGGGTGGAAACTTGCTTAGTAGAAGGGGGAAAAAAAGTCAATTGAACATTTCACCCTTAGGTAAAAAGCATAACAGAAAAAGTCAGGGGTCGTCTTACTAAAAAGCAAATAGTTGAAGCCAGCATTGGAACCCAGAAAACTATGGATCCCTGTGGTTTAATCCTATAACACAGAGAACATGCTGGCATGAAGCAGGACTGAGACTGAGATCCAGAACTTTGCTTTCTAGATCTGGTACTCACTGTGAGCTAAAGTTAAGTATAAACTTTAACATATAAACAATATGAAATATAAAGAATATATTCTTTTCAGAGGAAATTGTTTTGGTGGAACACACCTGTAATCCCAGTACTTGGGAGGCTGAGACAGGTTCAGGATGGCCTCAGCATCCTAATGAGACTCTCAGCAACCTAGTGAGATCCTATTTCAAAATTAAAATAAAATAGAGCTGGAGGTGTAGCTCAGAGATATAATGCCCTTGTGTTTGTGTGTGTGTGTGCATATATATAATATATATATATATATATATATACACACATATATATAGTGTATAGTGTATATAGTGTATATATATGTTAATATAATATCTATTTGTCAAGGTATGTTTATTATATATAAATAATATATAAAATATAAATATGTATTTGACAAACATTTATATATATTTGCCAATATACGTATTTTGATGCATATCTTCAAAAGTACGTTCACCATCTTTCTGACTTGGCCAATGCTCTCTGCATGAAGCCTTATTTTGATGCAGAAGGGCATAGTTGTAAGCCTCGGTTGTTGTATACTGCTGTATAATTCAGTGTCAGGGGAGTTTGCCTTTCATTTAGCTTCCATGAACTGTGCATGTGGTTATCATTCCTCTATGTTCCCACAAAATTTCTTTGCTACTCATTTTGCTAATTCCAATAAGTCACTAATATAGCAAATTTTTTTTGTAATCCATTGATTCTAAGTTGGAGGTAGCTGCATGCCCCTTTATATTTAAAGTGTGTGTGTTTGTGTGTGTGTGTGTGTGTGTGTGTGTGTGTGTGTGTGTTTAGTTTAAATGATACTAATTTTATTCAAAATATATTTGTTGAACACTTATTCTCTACACTGCTAGGGATACATTAGTTTATTTTTACATTTGAGTAGTTGAATTATCTTGATCAGGGGCTGGCAAACTATGGCATATGAACCAAATCCAGTTCACTGCCAGTTTTTGTAAATAAAGTTTTATTAGAACACATCTGCACTCATTTGTTTGCATATCGTCTATGAATGTGACTCTTTTTGCGGTATGATGGCAGAATAGAAAAAATCTACATACTCTACTGGAGTAGATGTGATGGAGACAAATACATAAATGTTTTCTGTTCAGCTGGTAACAGAAACATCCTGCAAAGCTGTGATCCTGAGAATAAACATCTGATTATCTATTTGGCTTGATAAAATAAAATAGGCAAAGGTAACCGCAGCTACCCAGCACATGTTAACACTCAAGCTTCTGTGGCCTTAAGAAATAATCATGGCACTAAACAACCAAGAGAGAGCTAGTAAAATCTTAGTCTTCTGAGAAATAGGAATCCCTCGGATTTGCTTAAATTACTTTCAAATCCTGTTCCCAGAACCATCTTTAATCTAGTCTAATACGCAAACTTGTAGCTTTTGCATTATAAATTTATTGTTATTTCTCTTACCTCCTTTTTTTTCAGGAAAAAGGTAATTAGGCTATAAACAGATCTGACAACTAATTTCAGTCAAGGCAAAATTAATACAATGGAAGCAGATAATTTTAGCCATGTGAAATTAAAATAGATATATTTTAATGACATTTACAAAAACCCAAGTTTAATGTTTTCGCCTTTGTTATCCCTACCTGCCCTTTTCTCCTGGGAACTCCCTCTCTGTGTAGGTGAAAGCAAATGCTGATGTAGGTGAACTGCCAGTCCACTACCCTAGCCATCCTCCCCTCTCCTTCCTCATGTCCCCACTTTTGATTTTTGGGTGGAGAAGTGCCTCTTTCTTTTTCTTCTCAGGGGTTTCTCTATACTGAAGAGACAGAACCATCCAAAGGAACGGTATTCACTCACCATCCCTTAAATTTTTCAAATATTCACTAACATTAATAAGAACCAGTTTGCTAAATCCATACAGAGGCCTCGGGAATTTAAACATTAGTAGTATTGTGTATGTGGGTGCGCATGTCTGTATGTGTTTCCAGGGGGAGATTCTAACATTGCTGCTTTGCCACTCCAGGAACATATTAAATATGTATCTCAATGTCAGCAGCACCTTGAGATGTTATCTCCGAAATTATCACCTGCCTTCTGAAAACCACAACCCTAAAAAATATTGATTGGTTAAAAGGCAGAATCCCTGGATTATCCTAATCAAATAAGAATAGTATTAGCCCAGATACTCACTGATCTGCCAGTATTTGGTTTGAAATGTAGGCATCTCAACTAAAGTTATGCGTTTCATTCTTTTGAATATTTCTCCCAGACATTTAAATACATTACCACTAAGCCAGAACCAAGAAAAACATAAAAAGTGTTTTAAGGAATAAATTTAGCAAGTTTCCATTTGTAACAGATAGTAAAATTGTTGACATGCATTATGAGGCATTTGTATTTTCCTGCCAGTCAGGCCTCAGCCACATCCCCAGGTGTAATCATCTGGCTGCCAGGGTTATATAGGGAAGCCTCCGACTCTTTGGATAGCAAGACTTTCTCATAAAGGCACAGGTAGTTCCCAAGTCACCTGACAGAGCTATTTAGGTAAATGAGAAGAAAAGCATATTTCATTAATTATGCTACAAATGCTGTTACTTCATTGAAGGGTAGCCAGCTAAATACAGGATGAAAGGACTGGTAGGGATCTTTCAATGGAAGTGTTGAGCTTGACGCAATTTTACTTAGAAGCACTTTCATTACTGAGGAAGCTATGAGTTGATCAACTGTGTCTTAGAATTAACTACAGTGGTGAAAACAAAAATTGCAAACCAGCATGAAGTCACAAAGGGAAAGGAGAAGAGGAAGGATGTAAAAGTCTGGGGCACCATGTACTATTTATTTTCCTTTAGGTGAATTACCTATTGGACCAGCTGGCCAGAGCTCAGCATTGATAGGAGCAAACCTAATTATTGTTAGGTAGAGGGCCTAATGAGAAGTGCTGCATGCAGGTGGGACTTCCTTTCTGTTCTCATTTGCTTCTGTTTTCAGCTGAGTAAAGATTTCTGCTGGGGACAAGTGATTATGTTTCCTTTGCTCAACGTGCTAGAATAAAGTGTGGTCAGAAAGGAGAGGGAGGATAAAGACTAGAAGGAACCTTGGCTACAAATTGTGTGGGGGTGTTGAAGAAGGTTTCCATGGGGCAGTGTTTGTAGAAAGGGAGGAAGTGATGAGTGTCCGGTGGTCAGTTAATGCCATTACTGTCCTCACCGTCTTCTGTGGTTGCTGCTCATTCTTCCTGGGCATATTAATCGTTGTGTTATCTTGTGCTCCCTCTATCCTTGTCACTGGAAAATCTAGCACATATAATATTAAGCTTCAGTCCACACTGGAAAATGGTGATACATTTTCTTTTCTTGACTGATTTTTCTAAACATTTGGGAAAGTATATTTTTCCCCACAAATGGTTGGGATGGGATTTCTTTTTATGAAAATACTAATAGCAATCTAGTGCAGGAAGGTTCTGTTATGTACTTCGTTCTGTCTCCTTACAGTAACATCAAGCCATATTCAGTAGACTATATGAATAACTGATGAATATACCATGAACACATTTAGCTTTTTCTTACATATCCTTTTTTAGTTTACCAAACACACAACAAGCTGTGTGTGTGTGTGTGTGTGTGTGTGTGTGCATTCAGTATTGAAATCAGGAGTATTCTACCTCTGAACTACACTCTCCATATCTTTTTACTTTATTTTATATTTTATTTTTGTTTTGAAATAGGTTCTCATTAGATTGCTGAGAGTCTTGCTAAGTTGCTGAGGCTGTGCTCAAAACTGCAATCCTACTGTTTCAGCCATCCAAGTACTGGAATTACAGGTGTGCCCACTTCTTCCAGCTAACAACCAGTGCTTTCACTATTAAGAAACAAACAAAAAATCACAGCAGAGCAACCTTTATCATCTTTATTTTAGACAAAAGGAAGCTGACTCCATGGCAAAAAAAAATTGGCATGAGTCAGATGGCTGGTATTTTCCAGGTTCTTGACTAGATCTCAGGACTCTATGTTTCTAAACATTATACTAAATTTCTAATTAGTCTGCAAAGTTTTCAAAATCCATTATTCAATAGGTAATATGTATTTTCTGTTGGCTTTTTACCTCTAACAATTTCAATCTGAGTAAGGCCTGTTAAAATCTTCAAAGCGTGTCTAGATTTTGGGGAGAGCTGGCTTCTTAGGGGATCAGCTCAGAAAAGCCAATTGAGCCAGGTGTGGTGGCATATACCCATAAACCTCGTACTTGGAAGGCTGAGGCAGGAGGCTCACAGGTTCAAGGCAAGCCACAGCAATTTAGTGGAGCCTTCAGCAACTTAACGAGACTCTGATACAACATAAAAAAATATTTAAGAAATGGTTAGGGATGCAGCTCAGAGGTAGAATGCCCCTGAGTTCAATTTCCATTACAATAAGACAAACAAAACAAACAAACAAAAAAAAAAAGAAAGAGCCAATTGAATATACCTCTTCCTACCTTTATATCAAGTGATATCATGTTGATAGTTTGAAATAACCTATAGCAGGAGTTTACATGGGGGTATGGGCAAATGCATACAAATTAGAATTTGTCTTCACCCTCCAACCCAACTTGTGAAGCATCTCCCACTCTACTGCTGATTAGAAATCTGAGTGTCTGGTCAAAATAACAACAACAACAACAACAACAACAACAACACAAAAAACACTGCAACAGGGTTTCTTGGCGCTTAGAATCTTTTCCAATGTTCTTTATTTGTAAGATACAACACAGAGCATTTTGTGAAACCTTTTGAATACATTCCCTTGAGGGCTTTAGAAACTGTGCAGTGTAGGAGAACATGGAAGTATCTTCTCCAAAAGTAAAAGTAAAATCTAGGAGTAAAATTAGCTACTTGTTTAAGCCTATGGGTGTTTGTGAACATGTGAGCGGGCTTTAAATTACACATAATTTTAAACAACTGTGTAAGAAAGAGTTTTAAAGGTTTAATGGTGCTGAACCAAGCCTAGGAATTAAAAATTGAAAAGAAAATACAAAACTATACCTTGTTGTTCTGCTTTAAAAAATAAGTTTCCTTCTCATTTGCAATTAAGATGCCGAGAATTTGCATAAAATGTGTAAAATTAGAGATAATTGAACTACAGTAGCTATAAAAGTGGCTTTTCCATTTACAAAATAAATCAGATGTCCACTAAAAGGGTGTAAGAGCCATTCCCCCCTCTCCCATTTGGATCTCTGGTGTTTTTCACACTTTTATAGTTGATCTTTATTGCCAAACAATCCTTGGAGTTTGTGGCAGCTCTGAGATGGCTGCCGGCCCAGGCAGGCCCGTTAACTCTGGCATGTTTAGAACCTTTCCAGAGATTCCAAACTAGCCTTGGCACCAGGTCAGTAGATTAAATCCAGGGGACTTCAGAAGGGCTGCAGGGAGTGGGGAAAGAGAGACAAGAAAAGCCAAAAGCCAGAAGTGCCTTTATGCCAAACATCAATAGCTGTTTCTGTTTGACCTTGGAAGCCTCAAATTTAAAGGGGTCAACCTAGAAAAGATACATCTATGATCAAAGGAGCCACAAATGATTGCCTCGGATTGATATTCCCATTTTTACTGAGGGAGATTTTCTTCCCAGGATGAGGTACAGTGTCCATCATAAAGGTAATGGCAGGACCAGCCCTGAGCAACTCCATGAAACTCGTTTTAGGCCTATTTCTGGTTGCCCATGGTCAAGATGGGCTTCTGTCCCCCCTTTTGGATTTTGGACATGGAATGAAGTATGCTGTTTGTTTGTCTCCTGTGCTGAGATGTTGGAGTACTGCATACCGGTAGGCACCCTCTTCATTCTGCTTCATCTTTCTTCCTCCATGAAAGTGTAAGTACTTCAAAGGTGGAGATTCTGCTTATAGGCAGAGCATTGGGGTGTATGATAGAAGGGAGGTCTTAATGTGTTGAAACTTGCTTGATATTGAAAATTCATACCCAAGAAGCTGGGTGTGGTGATACATGATTATAATCTCAGTACGTGGGAGGCTGAGACAGGAGGATCACAGGTTCAAGGCTAGCCATACAATTTAGCATGACTTTCAGCAATTTAGTGAGGTCCTACTTAAAAAAAATGGAGGTGGGATGGTGGCTGGTGGTGTAACTTGGAGGTAGAATTCTCTTGAGTTCAATCCCAGGTTAAAAGAAAAAATGTGCTTAGCTGGGAAAGAAGGGTGAATTCTTACAAATGTGACAAAGCTCTCAAAGCAGTATAAATGGAAAAATGCTAGATGTAGTTCTGTAGTTTCTGTTACATATTGCAAGTCACAGGTTAAACAAAAAGCACGACAATAAGGGATAACAAAATGGTCATGACCTAGGATGCGATCTCCCAATCTAAACCACTGTAACTGTAATTCAAGCATACAGCCATGCTGTTCCTTTGTTAGGCACTAGATCCCAGAGCATCAAGATGGCATGTAAAAATGTTTGTTGATTTGATTTGGTATTTCTTATTCTTGGGAATCTAGAGTATTCACTGTCAGCCAGCTCTGTATGAAGAGGCCCTTTTCCTATGCAGTTCTTTTTCAATCTATGTCACATCATTTAAAAATAATATTTAAAAAGAATATTCTCCTGCAATTCCCATAGATTTATATCCTTTCTCTGGAAGTTAAGAGCTGATTTAATAATAGGGACTAGGGTTATTGATTTAATATGTGACTACTGCCTAGTAGTTTGTTTGCCTTCAATCCGGAGCATCTTGGAGATGATGTGTCAAACCCATAATAGAAATGATTCTCCTGGCATAGAAGACACCACAGACGGCCAGTGGGAGTTAACAGTAACAGAATGCAAATACTCAGCATCCTGCAAACCACACTTCCCAGACAGCAACCTCTCCATTTTTTTCCACCAGGCCAAAATCCATGTGCTATCCTCATCAGCTATGTCTCTTTTACCTACATCATGGTCGACCCATCGAGAACCAACCCTGTCCTTTCCCATTGATAGCCAACATTTTTATGTTTTCTATTTTCCACGCAAAAGTATGTGATAGAAGATTTGTGAATATTTAGTGATATGTGTAATATATGATGTATTATCATGATATGCAATGATTCTTTCTATAACCAAAAATTCTTAGCACAACAGGGTAAAGAAGGTCTCCAAATGTTCTAAGGAGAAGAATCCTGAATGTGGTCAGTGACATTGGAGCCTCACAACTGGCGCTTGTTTGTGAAAGAGCAGGGATGCACCTTTCCGTGCCCTTTGAGACTTTATATGACTCCAGTATCTTTCTCAACAAAGTATTACAAGAAGTAATTCATTAGGATTGGCCAGAGTCACAATACCTCTTTGACACTCTAAATATTTATCATAGGAAAGTATCATAAACTAGACTAGAAGTGAAATGTCCAAATTTCTGAGTTGCTTTCTTCTATCTGCTGAGCAAATGGTCTTCCAAACCTTGGGGAACATATGTGCTTAGTAGATATGGAATTTACTTATTTTTCTTTCTTATGCTCCACCCGCAGGTTTTTAGCCTGTTTGTTTATGTAGGTATGCAAAAATACAAAAGAGCTATCAGTAAAAATTGGCAAAAGAAAATAAGAATACAAATAAAAAAAATATGTCCTGTATAATGGGCAAAGTTTCTGCAGTACACCTCAAACTTAGAATTCAGTTTTATAGCTCTTGTGTCAAAGAAGGCCCTTCAAAGTCCATGCAATGACCTGAGGTCAGGTTGCAAAAGGGCTCTGAATTAACCCCGGGCTCATTTCCTCCTGGGATTTTTTGAATGTCCTTCCCAAAGAGAAAGGAGCCAAGTGCTAATTCTGACTCAGGGACTTCAATCTTTACATTAAGCTTCTGCTTAATGTAAAGTCCATAATTGTTAGGGTCTTTTGTATAATATGGAAACTTCAATCAGAGAACTCAAGGCATTTGTTTTTATTGACCTGGTCCTAATTTCATCAAAGCACTAAAAGAAAAAAAAGTCCATTTGGCCCTTTTCTTGTCCAATACTCTACTCACTTCTGAAGCACATTAGAAAGCCACCTCTCTCATGTTCAGATGCCTCTGCAGAATTATGTAACTGGACCAACAGTTGCCAGTTCTCCACACTCCTGCTTCCCTAGGTTATTACAGAGCATACTACTGCTTCCCAGATCTTCCTTATTGTGTAAATGACTACATTATCACTGTGTACACATTAGGACAAGCAAATGAGCCCCTTAAGGCAAATCAGGGTTCAAATGACCCAGACGAGGTAGCCCAACTGAATT
The DNA here is from genome assembly GCF_963383645.1 of Muscardinus avellanarius. NCBI lineage: Eukaryota > Metazoa > Chordata > Mammalia > Rodentia > Gliridae > Muscardinus > Muscardinus avellanarius. The sequence continues at coordinate 54,396,425 of NC_137801.1, forward strand.
GAGGGTTCACCCTTGTTACTTTATGGCACATGAGCCAGTGGAGGGACAGACTGCTCCAAGCGTGTTTCTACTGATCGTGCTGGCAAATCACAGCTTTATTACAGTAATGAGCCTGACCATATTTCTGTGCTTATGCATATTAGGCACCAAATGTATTTTCTGGCCTGCCAGCCTGTGGTAGTAACTAACACAAGCAATTTGTCCTGGGTTACAGTGTGTGTGCATGCATTAGGTATGAGCATGTTAGCTGCTCTGGGTTATGAAATACTACATGTTTCATCATGCGTATTTTTATATGCACAACTTAACTATATGCAAAATAGCTTGGCAATTAACCAACACAACTTATTAGTTGACTACAAAATTATTTCATAAATATGTAAGTTGGGGAAAGCCACAATTTCAATTTAGCAATATTAAAAATTTCATAGGATTATTAAACATCTAAAGAAAGTGCCGCCGTTTTCTCCCTCTATGGTATAAGTGTTAAGATTCTTTAAAAATACCCTGGTTCTCTTCTCAGTTTCATTTCCATAAATAATCTTAAGCAACACCCTCATCAGCAGGCTGTGGAATTTTAGCACATGTATTTCCCCTTACTCATGGTGAGCTGACATTTGGCTTTTGACCTAGAGTTTTCAGGTAAAGGTGTATGGTCATTATTGTAATTCCTTCCTCAGAGGAATATTTTACGTATGCCATTTTTGGAGTCTATGATTATTTAAAATATGACATCAGCATAATTCAGCTCAACCACTAAAAACAATGTATACCCTTTTCTCTCTCATTCTACTGATTGCTGGGGTCATAAAGCTTGGTACTGTTTGCCTTACTGTAAGATGTTTAAGAAGCATCCTAACACAAGGTGATGACTTCCAAAAGACCACAAGTGTGGAAATGCTTTCTTCTGAACTCTTAATTAAAATTAACTCTTTCTCCCACTTCCCTGAAAAATAGATAAATACATACATTGACAACAACAACAACAACAACAACAACAAAAATAAGTATGTGAATAAAGAATTAGAATCGGTGTGCAATCTCTGGTCAAGGAATTACCATTACTACTGCCACACACATCACTGTGTCTGGCATTGTAGAATTACTTTTTGCCTCCATTCCTGTTGGATTTATGTAAATGACCACGCAGGAGAGGAGCCTTTATTTAGTCTCCACTAAAGCTGGAATCATGTTGTACAAGAGCTGATAACATGAAATAACACAAAAATAAGTGGGCTTATCCCTTCTGAAGCTTGTTTTACAGTACCAGTATTTCTCCTTAGCAAATCCTGCTGCGTTTTTAAGTAATACGATAAAACAACATAAATGTCTTTGTGGCTAAAACTGATTGTTTCAGAAGGAACATGGCTGTTTTATTCTTGCCTTTTATCTCCTCTACCTCAGATTTTTTTTAACACAGGAGCAGTCCCCTGGCCTATGTGTGTGAAATGGGTTATTTGCTTAGGTACCCCACGATCACTCATGCACCAAAGAAAGGAGGGATGGGAGGAGACATGTTGGCTATAGCAGCGCCCCAATTGAATAAAAAACCAAGACTGGAGTGAGCCTTTTGCAGTCCTGTCACAGATTAATATGGCTCATGATAGATACTTAGTTCTCTGACAGTTTCTCCTGCACTTTCACAAGGAAGTTGATAGAAATTACTCCAGCTGAATGCTTAAAGCAGATGTTATCCCATTAATTAGCTCTGGACCTGGGTACGCTCGAGACTTTCCCATTTTCAGGCCGAAAGGAATTGGTCCCAGTGAGCGTGCTCTATATCCACATTTAGTATCATCTCATAAACAGCAGTGAAAACACAGCAGGCCCTTGATGAAGATACATTAGCTTATTTCTAATTTAAAGTTATGTTGCTTAACCTTAATGTAATTGGTCACCGGTGGCCAACTGTTTGTATAGTGTGTTGATGACCAAAGAGATGTAATAAATTATAAAAACCCTCTGCTGAAATGGTGGGAACGACTGTTTTGTTAAAAGCCTTGCATGTAATAATGGTAAAATAATTACACCTCAAGCCGAATAACTGTGAAGCCGTTAATACTAACAACAGAGTTGTTCTCAGGATAACTCAGTTCATCCCCATTTAAAACAAGTCCATGAACCTGGATCTTATCTTTTTGCCAAAGAGTGACTTTACAAGCTCAACCTCATGCTGATTAAAATAAATAAGTGGTCCTGTTATCTCACTTATGGATGATCGGAATAGGTAGTCAGGTGGTGGAAAGAATGAACTAACTAGCCAGTCGCTATGGTTAGCTAGCAAACAAAACGCACAAATAATTGCATTCTGTACATCAATTCACAGTCCCTGCCAGGCATGTTTTTAAAGAAGACTTGATTAGCTGGTAGAATAACTGGGATAATAATCAAATATGAAAGTAATTGACACAACTTTAATGTTTAATGATGAATAATGTGCCAGGGGCAAAATAAAGGGAAACTGTCTCTTTTTTCTAAGAAGAAGTTCAGACTTAAAATTTCTCAGGCCAAATATAATGATTATTCGTGGCTTGAAAACCACAACTCAGGATTCTAGTTAAATTTACAAATTCAGTTTGTAGTGAAACAACGTGAGCTAACAACATCCATGTTGCTGGTTTTCTGTATGTTGCTGTTCAAGAGCTATCTTTCCTTCTCCCTATTTAGGGTTTGTGACTCGTTTAAAATGCAAAAATGAAATAAACATAGTCACGCTTCTGTCTGCCTGCTCTTTTTTTTTTTTCTTTCTTTCTTCCTAGCTGGACCATGTTCTCTAACTTTGCTGTAACAAATAGAAAAGTACAGTGTTTGCTTTTTTCGAAAGATGGTCCTTTCCTCTAAATATTTGCATTCTGAATTTGGATCACCTCCAAAGGGCACTCACTTTACAATAGAGAAAAAACATTCCTCTCCCTTCTCACATTACATTTCTTAGAAAGACCTTCCAATAATTTAAACTATTTACAGTACCTCTAGGTCATTATTTCCCCTGACTCCACCGAAAATACCCTGGGACACTATTTATGGCTGACTTCTGAGTTACCTCACAGGATCAGTTTACAAAAGGGAGACTTCACCATATGAAAGTCATTATTTTGTTTAACACAACTTGCGATGTTAAATGTATTTTTCCTTTTTCTTTTTCTTCCATGATTTATTTATTTTTGAATTTTCCACTTTTATACAAACGCTGTCTTGGCTGGTAGCATTAGTTATGAAAACCTCAGAAACTCTGATGTGAAGATCTATATCTCTCCAGGGCTAACTTATCAGTATTAATTGGAGCTAATCCCTGAAATAGAAAAATTCTCATAGGAAAATAGAAAATAAAAATAAAAGTTTTTGATCTAGAAACAATACAAGCTTCTTATGAAAATGAAATTCTACCTTATAAATAATAGCCTAATGGAGTGTTCTAAACACTCCTAAGACTAGGAGCCGTGCCATCAAGCCCACGCTAACTGAGGATAGGAAGGAGCCATCTCAAGTTTGTACAGAGAGAGTTGTGCTCTGCGAGTGACTTGGGAACTACCCTTCTTAATAGTAAAAATGGCTCTGTTGCTCTTCCAACTAAAAATCAATGTGGCTCACAATTTTAATAAGGAACATGAATCTGAAAACGTGTTTAGTATCAGGTTATATACACACACCCTAATGAGATACCATAAAATCCATCACATTAAAGGCTGGTTTCCTGCAAGGTATATTAGCTAAAAATGCTCCATATATTGGGCCAGTATACAACAGTACACATAATAAAGCAGGTCTGTCAAGATAAGATGCATGTTTGCCCCTTAAAACTGTTATGTTTTGCACATTTTATAAGGTTCCTTGAATACATGAATAAGATAAGTTATTCCCATCTCTTTCTTAAGCAATCTCAGAAATGGCTATGACCTGAAATTGGAATTCTTGTAAACACCCATCCGAAGAAAATGTGTGCAGCTCTGTCTTAAAGAGACGGTACATGTTTAATTATCCCAACTTCTTCTAGCAGAATACTATTAACATGCACATTAGCATCATCTCATTGGTTCTTCCTGCTGCTCCACCTTAGGGGCAGCAGTAGGAGCTAATCTTATTGCTCCCATGCGCATAATAATGAAATTTGGTCTTGTCTCAAGGCAGCGTTCTTTGGTCTCAAGTACAGCTGGAGACATTAGTGTTCTGGAAAATTTCTGACCAGTTTGTGTAAAAGATAAAGAAATAAAAAGAAATATAGTCCTAAACAATGATCGTGGAACATACTGTTTTACCTTGAATATCAAATATTGAACAATTGAAGGTTCAAAGGACTTTGTATTCAAATAAAGACATGAATGGGGGCTCAGTTCTTACATACCCCTAGTCATGCTCGTACCAATGAACATACTCCACATATAAATACTCAGTATATGCCTAGGAAAGTTCTGCTTCTTAGCACTGCATTGAGCTAGGCAGGATAAAAATAAACCAAAGCCACAGACAGAGCCCTTTCTTTATCTCTTTTCCATCCATTTTACAAGAAACAATGGCACGATCTCATGGAATATATAATGTCTTTCCCTTTTTGCATGCAATGTTGAAAAGCTTTAATTAAAAAATAAAAAAATTGTGCATACACCACATAGAACACAGAGAAATGCATGTGAATTCAAGGCTACTGAATTAAGGGAGTTTGTTCCAACATTTCCCCCACTGTACATTATTTGTATTCAAGGTTTTTGAAATGACATTGTAATCTGATGATGCACCAGCCTATTATATTGTCTAGCAGGACAAATATCCTTGCGTTTTCTCTGTAGAACTAACACAATTTTTCCATGTCAGAGGTGCATAATATCCTGGCGGTCATAAGGAATGATGCTATTAATCCTCTTGGGCAATCTCCAGGTCTGATTATTAGGGAAATAAATTTGCATGCTGCATATGAGCTAGGTGAATCACCGAGAGCACAAATTATATTTCCTGACAGCAAGTTAGAGAATGGAGCCGTGTCGCTTTTTTATCTTTCCCCCCCTCTGAAAGCTATAGAATTTCAATTCATTACATGAGATTGGTTAGAATTCAAGTCTCTTTTTAAGTTGATATTAAGTTGAGTCTGTTATCTCTGCGAAGGCTGGTAGGTTCCCCAGAGTATCCACCTAATCACTACTTAAAAAAATCGAAACGTATAGTTAGTGTCATGATTTAGGTACCAGAGCTACTTTATTTATCAGCACAGAGTGAGATAATTTCAATTTGAGCCTCCATAGCCCTCATGAATTTAACTGACTTGAAAGCTTTTCACCCCAACTCCCCATCTCCCTCCTCCTTTTGTTGAATATTGTAATAATAGTTATTCTGGGCACCTTCATCGCTGCCATGCCAAGCATTGTACTAAGCTCCTTCCTCTCTCCTAGAGACCTGATTCTACCCAAGCTTGTGAAAAACATCCCCTAGCTTCCCTTTCCACATCCGACTGCCTCCTCTCTGCCAGCAGTACTGCCAGGCGTGTCTGCATTCAATATCCATGATGAATGTATTTTTATTATTTCCAGGGGTTGGCATCAGAGAAACCTTTTTGCATTATTAAATTTGAGCTGGGAGAATGATAGAAAATAAGAGCATAATAAATTGCTTTATGTCCTAATGTATTAATTAAGCAGACATTTATTATAATGGTTGTTTTATAGACCCATTGTAAAAATGTATGATTGTGTGGTGATATTCTTAGCTGGAGCCACATATGGCAACTTGGGTGAATGGGTTGTGACGTCTGTCAGATTGGAAAGGGTTCACCAGGTCTAGTCTGCAAATTCAGAAAAAAAGCAATGAACCTTGCTGGGGTGTGAGTTTGGTGAAATAGTATTTCTGTGGCTAGAAGACAAGCAAGAATACTTATATTATTACTGTGGTTATGCAAAAAATATACATACTAGTAAATACCTTAGATTTGTACAGTGCTTTACTGTTTTTGAAATATATTTACAGATGGGTGATCAGGTTACTGGGGCTTCCTTTAATTAAAAAATATGTATCATTATCATTGTGTTAAACAAATATATGTATACTTTGGAATAATAAGCATAACAGGAAATGTATAGGGCAGACAATTTTGGAATATGTAAGCTATAGGTGTTATAGATTATATTTATTTTATATATGTTTTTAGAGTGAACCAAAACAGCACACCTCAGAGGGTTAAGACCTGGCCTTCTGATTGCTAGAGCAATAGGAATTGTCAGGCAAACAATTCTCTATTTTGCTCTTTCACGGTGGGTCAAGTGACTCATTTTCTATTTTGCCAAAGATAAAATAAAACAAAATAAAATGCCCCTGCAAGTTCTTCCTTCAATTTGTTTCCTGGTATAGTCAGAATGGGTTGAGGGTAGTCTTTCTCAGGACCTAGGTACCCTTGAATCACAGGTGTACTTTGCGGGCACATGGTTTGCGATTCTACATAGTCAGGAAATATTCCCTACATTTAGGAAAGAAAATCAAAGTTGCAAAGATTTCAGAAAATGTCCATGAAGAGGGACAATGAGAGCATCAAGGACGATTTCCTGTACTTTACTAGAAGCATGGGCGCTATTTTTGGCTTCAAATAGCGGCACTTTTCAGCATTTTGACTTTCATTCTTGCCTAAGACTGGACACTGAGGCTGATGATAGAGGGATCTGTATCAAGTTCAGAAAAGGACATGAGGTTAGAACTCGAGAATGCCTGAAACTAGTCACATAAAACGAACCAAATCCATCTCCAGCCTGGGCTCTTCTCCTCAGGAATTCTGTACTGTAGTTGGCGCAAAGAAAGTGACTGTGTCATTAGGGAATTGGAGAGTGGAGCGGGGACAAGGCTGGAGTATGCTGATGTTTGATTGTACATGAGAGGCCTTGAGCCTGGCCACTGGCCAACCGTGGCAAAGGACCGCAGAGGCCATGGGAGGTGCATCTACAAACCGGTAGCCAAATGACATGTAATCCAGAAAAATGCCTCCCTCGGCAAGATGTCAAAACATGCATTTCAGTGAAAATATATCAGTTTGGCAAGTACCTTTATATTTAGAAGATAACAAAATCTGAGCGATTTGAATTTGCTACTTTTGTACCAGTTGTTCAGACATTATGCCTGGATTAGAGAAGGCATTTCCATTACTAAATGCCAGGCATTCGGCTAGGCACCTTGTCTGTTTTTTTTGTTTTTTTTTTTTGTTTTTTTTTTCCTGGCCCACATCATTACTTTACATGAGAAGGGATGTAGGTTTATCTCAGACAGAGAACACTGAGATATAAGCAGTTAAGTCAATACCAAGACATATTTAAAAGACAATAGGGCTTCTGTTCATATTTGGTTTTGTTACCTAAATCTCTTGGGCTTTTTCTCAGATTAATATGTCTCCTAGAGGAAGTGAGAAAGTGATGGAGAGGAAGGTAGGGGGAGAGAGAGGGCAGGGAGACAGAAAGAGAGGTGAAAGGAGGAAGAGGGAGAGAAAAGTGAAAGAAAGAGGGTGGGGAAGAGATACAAAGGAGAACGAGAGTGTTCAAATGAAAGGTAAATATGATCTAAAATATTTCTTTATTTTTTTCACATTGCCACTCCAAATTCTCCCAAGTGGATGCTGTCTTAACATCAACAAGACTCACATGTAATCCACTTCAATTTACTCTTGAGAGTTTAAGGAAAGAACTCAATGCTACATGACTTCTGTTCCTTGCCTTTCTCTGAAGATTATCAAGGAACAGAGATAGCAGCAAAGTCTAATGCCTCTTGATTACTCTGTTTAGTTATAAATTCAATCTTGATCATTTACTAGCCAAGAGTCTTAGAGCATGCCATTTAACCTCTTCAAGTATTCAATTATTATTGTTGTTGTTGTTGTTAATGTTGTTATATGTAATAGGCTCAATTGTAAAACTTCATGAAGCACAGTAAATCCATTCAGGCCCCTGGTCAAAATGCAAATATGCACATTGCAAACCATAAACCAGGCAGAATCCAATCCTCCTTTCCATTATCTACCTAGCATAAAAATGTCCTCTCATTGGCTGGGCCTAGGACGATAAACATAAGACCCTCCCAAAGCTAAGTAAAGGTGATTAGTCTCTTGCATCATGATGGTGTGAAACTTGGTAATGTGTTTCATTATAATAAGAGTAACTTTCATGCCTTATATTTGTCTTATCCTTGGCAGTGAAGAAGAATTTTTTTACTTCAATATCTTCTCATAAGTTTCATAATTACCACCAGAGATAAATAACACTTTCATTGACATTTTGCAGATGTCAAAACTGAGCTTCAGTGATTTAAAATGGCCTGCCCAAAGCCACATACACATACCAGAATAGGACCTGAAACTCAAGCTTTTTATTTCTTGCAGTGCTCTTCTTGGGACTGAAATTTAGATCCTGAATCCTAAATTTAGATGTTTCCAAAAGAGAATAGAATATTTTCTATCAAATTATTCTGCAGCATAAGAAACTGGAGAACACCAAGCTTAGTATAGGGTCCGGGCCCACAAGGTAAGTCAACTGATACATCTCATGAAATTTCAGTTACTATAACACGAATATCACTTTGCATGTTATATAGAGCTGGGATCCCAACAACAGCCCACTTGTCCTAAAAGCAACGGCTAGCTTTTCAGGATTTTGCCCAGGGCCCTGGCATGCACCAGGGAGATGGCAGTCTACTGCTAGCTTCTGTGCAGTGACCTATCATGACAAAGAAGGAATTTCACACAGCCCAAGCAGCTGACAAAACAGTTCACCTTTCAGGGGAAATGTAATATTTTCTGATAAGCAGCTTATGCTTGTTTCCTTAGCAAATAGCCTGGAAGCATTTCTGTCTGTGGCATTTCGAGATGTGATAAGTTGAAGGGAGCCCCTCTGACCATGCCACAGTCAGGCAGGCCCTTTCTGTTTAGAGGACAGCTATTTGGAAAGATGTAAACATGTGGCAATTTGAAAATGATACGAAATAATTGATCACAGAGTCAGCCCAGAGCATGCATTGTTAACAGAAACACATGTCCCTGTTTATGGAGTTGTAAACAGAGACGCATGTATTTATCATTGGAGGTAGAGGCCAAAGCTTGAGGCAAAATCAGGTCAAAGCCATGTCACTTTTGCACATGGCCATGCATAACAGCAACACTTACTTTTAGACGCAGTACTTTTCAATATGTATTCAAAGAAGAAGGGACAAGATGTTAGGTATTCCCATTCCCGGTTTCCTTTGCTCATGGTGGCAATGGCATGTGGTATTGTCATTGCCATTTTGTGGATGGAGAAATGAGGACCAGAAAAGGTGAGTCACGTGCTTTACATTAGAGAGCCAATTAACAGTAGAGTCAGGCTTCAACCAGCTTCTCACTGCAAAGCCCAGGATCTCCACTGTACTGATTTCCCTGCAGAAGTGAAAAAGGAGAGTAGCCTTGGCCAAACCTTGCCCAGGGTCTGCTTCTTGCAGTAAAAACCTAGGGTTGTGCTCTCAGAAAGTTCTAAAGATAAAGCATCTTAGGGTTTTGCCCCTCTCCAGTTACACACCAAAGAAAACCAAAGGAGGTGCCACGTCTCCTCACGTAGCTGAGTGTCGAGGACTTGGTCAGGCACTGGTAAAAGATGAAGATCATCCTTTGGGGGGATTCCGAAGTGACTTACAGCCTTTGCATTGCAAAGAACACGACTGTGCTTCCAGTTTTGCTTTCATAAATTTGGTTGCAGGCTATTTTGAGGGAAAATGCATCCCATCTTCCCTTTACCTTGCAGGTATTCGGTAACTATTAGACCACATTTTAAAATGAATTGTGTGCACTGATGTTGGAGAAGGTTAGACTCTCTGAGCTGCCACAAGTGACATATGACTACGGTGACAGTCAGTCAGCGGTATTCAAACTGAATTAATCAGAAAACACAGCCTACTTCAATGTGACGTTTAGAGGGAGGAGGAATAGCTACTTATTTACCAAAGGAATGTCACTGAACCATCTTTCTATCTGGAGATAGCCTATGGCTACATAATCCTTTCAAACCAGCAGTAGAGTAATAAACTGTACTCAGAGCCAGGTCTTCCAGGCCGATTCCCTCTTGTTCTCACTTCTCATTCCTCAAGCTGGCCCTAGTTATTTTATTCTTAGCAAGGCTGTGAGATGAAGTGGGGGTTCCAGTGCCTTGTATGGGGGCTGCAGGGACACAGAAAGCCTTTGGAGACAAAGGTGTTTCCTATGATCCCTCTGGAAAGCCAATGCGTGCGTATCACGTATCAGTGCCCCTGGCAGGGAGGGAATATGGTAATAACGGTGATAGAGGTACCTTAATTTTACAAATATGTAATGCTAATTATGTAAACAGTGGAGAACTCTGAAATCTCTTCATCGTGTGTGTCATGCAATGGAAATATTATGCAGCCGAACTAGACATTATACAGTAATAATGTTATTTCACATTGGCTAGTTGACAAGCACAGGCCAATGCTGTCTATCAAACAAAACTGTTGTGCCAGATTGTATCTTGGCGATAAGTAGAGGAAGAGCTACTCCGAGTCTGTTTATGTATTAATCAAGGCATCAGGCTCAGGCCGCTTCCTCAGACACATCCTCTAATAGAAAAATCTGAAAATATTCTGGCTACCAGGTGTCTTAGTTAGCTCGGGCTGCCATAACAAAACATTAGAGATGGAGTGCCTTAAACAATAGCAATTGGCTTTCTTACAGTTGCGGAGGCTGGAGAGATAACATCAAGGACCCACCATAATCAGACGAGGGTCCTGTTCCTGCTTGCAGCTGACTGCCTTGCTGCCATGCTCTCAAATGGCAGAGACCTTTATTTTGAAACAGGATCTCACTAAGTTGCAGAGGGCCTCATTAAGTAGCCGAGGCTGGTCATGAACCCACAATCCTCCTGTTTGAGCCTCCCGACTATGAGATTACAGGTGTGTGCCACCACACCCATTTCACCCAGCCCTATTTTATTTTTATTTTGAAACAGAGTCCTGCTAGGTTGATGAGAGTCTCACTTCTTCCTGAGGCTGTTCTTGAATTAGTGATTCTCCTGTCTCCGCCTCCCAAGTATTAGGATTATAGTCATGTGCCCCCATGCCTGGCTGTAGATTTTTAATTGACAGATAAGTATATATAATTGTGGAGTATGATGATATTTTTATACATGTTCACGAGCTTAGGAGACTGTCTCATAATTTTCTAAATAGTGGTGCTTCTCACACTGATGCAAGTGAGGTAGACCCCACACAAAGTCTCCATAGAAGGAAGCAACTTGCTTTGCATGCAGGTATGCCTGGATTTGATGAGAACTCATGAAGTGACATGATGCTTGTCCTAATAATAAGCATTTTGTTTCTAGACTCAAGTAAGACACACATTTTCATAAGCCAACTTTCCTCTTTTCTATGTAACATTCATACATATATGCACACACACACACACACACACACACACACACACACACACATCTGTGGTACTGAGAGATAAACTATAAACTCAGGGGCATTCTACCTTTGAGCTACAACCCCAGCTCTATTATAATTCTTTTTTTTTTCTTTGAAACAGGGTCTCTCTAGGTTGTTGAGAGTCTTGTTAAGTTGCTAAAGCTGAGCTTGAATCTGATTCTCCTGTCTTAGCCTCCCAAGTACTAGAATTATAGGTGTGTGCTATATTTAACGCATATTTACAAAACTCTATAATAGTTACAATGGGTTGATACTATTAAGATCTCAGTGCCAGAAGGGTCTAGGATCCCAGTTTGAAAAAGAACTTAATTTCTTACTGTAACAATATCTGTTGGGACCCTCCTGGAAACTGCACTGATGATCTTTTTTGTACCATTAGTGTTGCCAAATTTCAGATGAATTTTTGAATAGCTTTTGGTCTTTGAGTGACACATATCCAGATGGAAATCAAAGGCAAACTTTTTTTCTTTGTCCTTATTTTTTAGGATCTGTGAAGAACCTGAGAATAAGGTTATACTATTGAAGGAAAAGAGTATTGAGTAATTACCAGCCAGAACTGACTTGTTAAGAGCTCAGTGAAACTTGGAATCTACATAGCATAAAGTGAAGAGGGTATTTGGTAATTATTATTTAATTTGAGCAATCTTTGCCAAGAGGTCCTTTCACAATTAATTAGTCTTCATTTAAGCACAATTTTATAAGTAGACCTCCAAGTGTCACCTCAGGAGAAAAATGCAGTACCAACAGTGATTTTATACCAAGAAATATCATAAAAGGATCTATGACATGGTACAAATAATTATTCATGACCAAACCAAAACAGACTTGAATGCTCAAAATATTAGCCCTACAGTCCTATATTCTCTATTTCTCTTCAAGAAAAGTTTCAAGATCCCTATAGAAAGAATAACTTAGTAAAATATGCTTCAATTAATATAGATTAATTTTTCTATGTGATTTGAACCTAGAAAATGCCAGGAAGTGAACTTTTCAAAATATATCAGAGAATTTCTTCTACAAGTTTATAATGAAAGAAAAGACTTTTGAATCTGATTTGGAGGTGATGCCAGGATTGGGAGACATGATACATACTTAGTTTTCATATACACATTTAACTCAATCTATTTCAACTACTAATAAAGTACACATGCATGTGACTTCTACTCTGTCTGGGGCACTTAAATCCATAGGTAATGAGTTTCTGAAAGGTGCCAGGTGCTTTATAGATGGGAGCCAAACCTTACTATGCATTAAATATCTGATGCCTAGCAACACCATTTAGGAATGAAGTTGAGCAGTATGTTTGAGGAGCGCCAGCCTGGGCAGGACTGGATGATAAATATCAGGGTAGAAGAACATGGGACCTGATCACCAAGGGCCTTCAATACAGTCAGGAGTTTAAACTTATATGGATAAATAGAGCACAGATAATGTTATGTCCTGTGATATAGACATAAGTCCATGTAAGATTCCTGCCATTGTCCTGTTTAATGGTTACATTTTTAATCAGTAAGTTAGTAAACAGTTTGCTGTGGTTCACAAAGTCTCTATTACAACTACTCAACTCTGTAGAACTTGTGGCAGGAAAAGCAGCTAGGGAGAACAAGTGAAGAAATGGACTAGAATGGAGTTAGCCCATGGGCCACAGTTCGACAACTTCAAATCCAGTTTGATGCTAAGCAATTTTTCACCCTGATAAAAGGTATTTGGCCGGGCTTGGTGGCGCACGTTTGTAATCCCTGCGCTTGGGAGGTGGAGACAGGAGGATCGCATAGGTTCGAAGCCAGCTGCCCTGGCTTAAAAGTATATATATATGTGTGTGTGTGTGTGTGTGTGTGTGTGTGTGTGTGTGTGTGTGTGTATGTCTGGGAGTGTGTGGCCCAGAGGTAGAAGGGTTTCCAGGAACCCCAGTACCACCAAAAAAAAAAAAAAAGATATTTGACTGACATCTTCTCATGGCAAGGGTCACCGTTCATGAATAGTATTATTAATGTTTTTGATCACACACACTATCTATAGATCAATAAAAAATAAATGACAATATGACAATATAACTGAGAAGTCATTGCACATTTAAAATGTATATCTGTAATGCTCAAGTTCAATTATAGTTGTGTGAATTGAGTAGTGAGTAAATATTGCAGTGATCCTACCAAAAATAATGTTCAAATAAAAAAAAGTGGGATTTCAGTGACCCAGTTAGACTAATTTAAAGCCCAACTATCAAGAAAGGCACTCAATCCTTCTGGGATATCTGCATCCACTGCCGGATGACCCACAGCATGAAGACAAAGACAAGCTGAGTTCTTTGATCCGTGCCATGTTTCCTTTGATTTGAATCGCCTGAGATGCCTGATCAGACTCTAAGGTCAATCTCCTGTGATCCTGTCCCAGGCTGGGAAGAAATTTGAACCCTTGGCTGTATGTGGCTTAAGACATAACCCAACCATTGGCAAAATCTTTTCATGGCACCGTTTTGGCCCTCTGAGTCCACCGTAAAGAAACATTTAGAACTTCTACATCTTCCTGAATATGTTACAAAATTCTCATACATTTGAAAATATGGTCATATTAATCTCAGTGGCCTGGCAGGGAACTGGCAGTGAGGTGGCCCTTTGAGTGGGCAAAGATTAAATGACATTTCCTTTGCTACCCACCTCAACTGTCTCCCCGAACCTCCCTGGGCCCAGGCATGATGTTTCTTTCTGAGGTAGTTTTTGAGTATTTGAATGGTAGATCACACACCTTTAAGGCTGTTATTTTCAAGTTTTAATAATGTTTCCCAACTCACTTCCTGTTTCTCAGCTGCCAACCCTGCCAAAACCACTCCTTGTCAGGTACTAATTTGGGTGACGTGACGACCACTTGATCTAAATTTTTGGTGGGTAATTACTGAGTCAGAAGAGAGTAATTTTTTGATATCCAGTGGCAGTCAGAAAGGTGGGTATTTTACTAACCACTCATTAGAGATTCTCCAGTAGTGAAATGTCCTGAATTTTGCTCTGTTTGCAGACAGAAGAAAAATCTGACTGCTCAAACGAAAAGGAACTTCCTGCTTATTTTGGCAGCACTTACAGGATGTATTGAAATTTTCTTTATTAGGAACCCATTCCAGAGTTTCATTGTACCAGCAATATTAATTTTGTATTGATCAAAATCTCATGAAATGACTTTCTCTTTTTTTCTTTAAGTTACAGAAAGCTTACATTTAATATAGAAAATAATTGAAAATATTTCAGTTATTAAGGACTTAACAAATACTAGTAATCTTGAGTAGTCAGTTTTGGAATTTGAGAGTAAAGATAATCAACCTTGCTCTGAAAATGCCAGTTATTATTATATAATACTTTTAGATGGATACTTTTGTGAATTTCTAAAGTTGTTTATATCGTTTTCTTACCAGAAGAAATAAATGATTGGGATGTTTCTGGTGGGAAATAAAACTTATCACTTAACCTAGAAGCAAGTTCATGTACCTATTTATTAGGAGAGGTGAAAGCAAAGACACAATTTTTGTTTGGGGAAATATCTATTTTTTAACCAGTCATCAACTTATCGGGTTGTATCCTTTAACTACAAATAGAAAGTTTACCTGACACTACCTAGTTCTCACAGAGTTTCCACTTCAAATGTTCTGTGTTTAAATAACAGGTTTTGTTATGTGTAGCTAAAATGTACAATATAGTTACATGTTTATAGTACAGTTTTATTGTTCAAAATGCTTCATCCAAATGTCCAGTTTATAAGTAAAATATTACTTATTTGATTCAAATAAATTGATTTTTAGAATATTGAATCTAATAACTGCTGTATTAGTTACTTGTGACAACTATAATAAATTACCAAAAGTGGGTGGTTCAAAACAAAATAAATTTATTCTCTCACCTAAGGAAGCCAGAAATAAAATATTACTGAGACAAAATAAAGATGTCAGAAAGGTTAACAATCCCTTCAGACCCTCTAAAAAAATCTGTTCAGTCTTTTGGTCTTTGCCAACATTTCTTAGCTCGTGTATGCATCAGTCCAGTGTCTGCCTCTGTGACCTCCACCTTCCTATGTGTCTATCTGTCTGTCTGTGAAGTCTCCTTCTGTCTCTTAAGAATGAAAAGGTAACTTACAGGATTCAGGAGCCAGGATGAGTATATCTGGGGACATTTCTCAGCCAACAAGATGTTTACTGAGTACTGTACAAGACAAGAATATATTCAGCACGTCTTTTACAGATGTGTAGAGAAAATAAAATCACACCCACTTTGGAATAACAAAGATTATTAGAGAAAGGGAAGTGTGAACTATGATCTGAAGGTAGGTATGGATTTGAATTCCCTCATGAATGGAAGCCATGAAAGTGAGATATGGCAGGAGATGAATTGGCAGGTGGATTGTAGTGTTGGAGTAGACCTTGACTTCTCAGACCAGGTTTCTATGTTTGAATCTTAATGGCCTTTATCCAGCTATGTATCTGTTATCTCTTTGAACTTCAAATCAAATCAATCATAATGATAATAGAGATAATAGCATCTAACTCATTTTTGGTAATAATACTTGGGATACTTAGAATAGCATTTGCAAACGTCTATGACCCCTCACCTATGATGGAGTGATGTCGTAATAAACTCCTAGTAAGTTGCAGGCATCCTAAGTGAAACATGCACTTAAGACACCTAACCTACTGAACATATTACCTTAAGTTAGCCTTCTTCTTCTTTTTCTCGTGACACTGAAGATTGAACCCAGAGGCATTCTACCTTCAATCTACAAAACTACTTACAGCCCTTTTTTATTTTGCTAGGTTGCTGAGTTTTGCTAACTTGCTAAGGCTGGTCTCACTGTGATCCTCTTATATTTCATTCTTTCAAGTACTAGAACTACAGGCATATACCACCACACCTGGCTCAGTGTGTGTGTGTGTGTGTGTGTGTGTGTGTGTGTGTGTGTGTGTGTGCATGTGCCGGTGAGTGTGGCACTGGGATTAAAATCAGGGTCATTTTGCCTCCAAGCAACACCACAACTTTTTTTTTCAGGGTCTTACTAAATTGTTGAGAGACTTGCTAAATTGCTGAGGCTGGTCTCAAACCTGCAATCCTCTATCTCAGCCTCCCAAGTACTGAGTTTACAGGTGTGCATCACCACACACAGTGTGGCTTAATCTTCTTAAAACTCCACACACATCAAAACATTAGATGACTATCCCATGAAATTTACTGGATACTGTAAAAAAAATAAAAAAGAATGTTTACAATGGTATACTTTTGTACCACCATAAAGCTGAAAAATAACTGTTGAATCATCATAAACTGGGGACTTTCTTTAGTAAAATATGAGTTTATATGATCATACCTAATGTCTAACATTTTCTTCTTATATATATTGATTAATTGCCTTCCTGCAGAAGTAGATAGACATGCAAGGCTTTCATAAATTACTGAGAGAACATAAGGCATCTAAAATAAATAATTATTTTTATTAATCACAGTTCAGCCTTATTGGACCTCAAGACAAATTGTAATGATGAGATTTCACTATGATATTTTACCTTAAGCACCTTCTAGCAAGGATAGGTGGGTATTGCTTTAGTTCAGCGATTCTGAAAGGTATATAATTTCACTATTAGTTTGTGTTATATAATCTCTGCATGTTATAGCTTAATCAGCAGCTATTTTCCTTACCTGGGGGTTCATAAAATATTGGCAAATTTTATCTTCCACACCTTGGATTTGATGAAAGGTGAAGTCAGTCTCATGTTGAGGTAGAGAGAGTGGGACTATGCATGCTTTGTTTTGAAGGTGAGTTAAGCTCTAGATTTAGGGATAACCTTTAAATTCCAACTGGCTCACATATTTTCTTCTCCAGACTAAGCCTCTGTGTTCCTCTCTTTACAAGTCCTGTCAGGATGGAAGAGACAGTGCAGCACAATTAAAAGCACATTTGTTGTACCGTCGCACAGAACCATGTTCAAGTCCACTCTTTGTTACCCATGTGACCCTGAACAAGTGGCATGGCCTCTCAGAGGTTCAGCTGGCTTATCTGCATAAAGATAATGATAAAATGTTTCTCACAGGTGCTGGTAAGAATTTTATAAGGTTCCAAGGGCAGATGCAAAAGAGTTCTCCAAGTATTATATCTGCTCCTTTGTATTTCCTTATTGCCCGGCCGTCAGTCAGCCCGGGTGGCTACTTCTGGCCCATGGCTTATTTTTTTTTAAACATTTTTTTTATTGAACATAAATAGTATACATTTAAACTATATTTGGTGCCCTCTTCCCCCCCGCCCCCATTTTCCCTTTCCCCCTCCCACCAATGGTTGTCCAGGTTAACCATGTCTAATTCATAATTTTACACATATTCAGATGTAGACCCTCATTAATCAAGATCAGCCTTACTCCTTTCCTATCTTTCCATTCAAACTTTGCTGGTATTTCCCCTCCATTATCTGGAGTCCCACTGGTATCCTTTGTGTTTCCTAGTTTGGGCATATTAAAGGAAACATATGTACCTTCTCCTAATATGCTTGGCTGATCTCACTTAACATAATGTTCTCCAGGGCTTTCCATCTTCTTGCAAATGATATAATTTTTTTTCTTCTTTATGGCTGAATAGAATTCCATTGTGTGTATTTCCTACAGTTTTGCTATCCATTCATCTGTTGATGGTGATCTGGGTTGGTTCCATATTTTGGCTATTACAAATTGTGCTGCTATGAACATAGGTATGCATATGTTGCTGTATTTCTCTGAATTCAACCCCTTTGGAAAGATACCCAGGAGTGGTATAGCTGGATCATATGGTGGATCTATTCCCATCTTTCTTAGGAATCTCCACACAGATCTCCATAGTGGTTGAACTAGTTTGCATTCCCACCAACAGTGTAAAAGAGTTCCTCTTTCCCCACATCCTCGCCAGCATTTGTTGTTGTTTGACTTCTTTATGCTTGCCACTCTGACTGGAGTTAGATTGAATCTCAATGTAGTTTTGATTTGCATCTCCCTGATGGCAAGTGATGAAGAACATCTTTTCATGTATCTATTGGCCCTTTGTATCTCTTCTTTTGCGAAGTGTCTATTTAGTTCATTTGCCCATTTCTTGATTGGGTTGTTTGTTTTGCTAGTGTAGAGTCTTTTAAGCTCTTTGTATATTCTGGATATTAGCCTCCTATCAGAATGGTGGCTGATAAAGATCCTTTCCCTCTGTAGGCTTCCTCTTTAGGTTATTGATAGTTTCCTTTGATGAGAAGAAACTTTTTAGTTTGATGTTATCTCACTTGTTTATTCTTGCTTTAATTTCTTGAGCATTGGGGGTTTTGTTGAGAAAGTTACTGCCTGTGCCAATATGTTGTAGTGTTGAACCTATGTTCTCCTCTACTAACTCCACAGTCTCAGGTCTAATTTCTAAGTTTTTGATCCATCTTGAGTTGATTCCTGTGTTTGGTGAGATATAGGGGTTTAGGTTCATCTTTTTACAAATGGTTAGCCAGTTCTCCCAGCACCACTTGTTGAAAAGGCTGTCTTTTCTCCAGCGTATGTGTTTGGCCCCTTTGTCAAAGATTAATTGACTAAAGATGTGTGGGTTTGTTTCTGTATCTTCTATTCTAATCCACCAGTCAGTATGTCTGTTATTGTGCCAGTACCATGCTGTTTTTACTACTATTGCTCTATAGTATAGTTTGAAGTCTGGGATTGTATTGCCTCCTGCATGTTTCTTATTGTTGAGAATTGCTTTGGCTATTCTAGGTCTTTTCTTTCTCCATATGAAGTTCATGATTGATTTTTCTAGGTCTCTGAAGAATGTCACTGGTATTTTAATGGGAATTGCATTGAACCTATCAGTTTTGGCAGAATGGCCATTTTGATGATATTTATTCTGCCTATCCATGAGCATGGGAGATCTTTCCATCTTCCAAGGTCTTCTTCAATTTCTTTTTTTAATGTTTTATAGTTTTTGTTGTAGAAGTCTTTTACATCTTGGGTTAGGTTTATTCCTAGGTATTTTATTGGTTTTGAGGTTATAGTGAATGGAATTGTTTTCTTTGTTTCTTTGATTGTGGATTCGTTGTTGGCATAAAGAAAGGCTACTGAATCCTTTAGGTTGATTTTGTAACCTGCGACTTTGCTGAATTTGTCAATCAGCTCCAGAAGTCTTTTGGTTGAGTTCTTTGGGTCTTCCAGATAAAGGATCATGTCATCTGCAAATAAGGATAATTTTAATTCCTCTCTTTCTTTGTGAATTTTTTTGATTTCCTTCTCTTGTCTGATTTCTGCAGCAAGAGTCTCAAGGACTATATTGAAAAGGAGTGGTGATAGTGGGCATCCTTGTCTTGTTCCAGACTTTAGCAGAAATTCTTGCAGTTTTTCCCCATTCAATATGATGTTGGCTTTGGGTTTAAAGTATATTGCCTTAATGATGTTGAAGTACTTTCCTTCTATCCCATTTTTTTGCAGTGTTTTTAGCATAAATGGGTGTTGGATTTTGTCAAATGCTTTTTCAGCATCTATTGCTATGATCATGTGGTTTTTGTTCTTGGTTCTATTTATGTGGTGAATAACATGTATTGATTTGCATATGTTGAACCAGCCTTGTTTTTCTGGGATGAAACCAACTTGGTCATGATATATTATTCTCTTGATATAGTTTTGAATGCGTATAGCTAGTATTTTGTTTAGAATTTTTGCATCTATGTTCATTAAGGTATTGGTCTGTAGTTTTCCTTTCTTGAGGTGTCTTTATTTGGTTTGGGGATTAATGTGATACTGGCCTCATAGAAGGAATTTGGAAGAGTTCCCTCTCTTTCAATTTCCCAGAACATGTTATGAAGTATTGGTATTAGTTGTTCACTGAAGGTTTTGTAGAATTCAGCTGGGAACCCATCTGGGCCTGGACTTTTCTTTGGTGGAAGAATTTTTATTGCCGTTTCTATTTCTTTGGTTGTTATTGGTTGGTTTAGGCTTGCTATGTCCTCTTGGTTGAGTGTAGGAAGGTTAACTGTGCTTAGAAATCTATCAATTTCTTCCAGGTTTTCAAGTCTATTGGAGTATAATTTTTTAAAGTAGTTTCTGATAATCTTTTGTATTTCTTCACTATCTTTGGTGATATCTCCTTTTTCATTTCTAATTTTGATAATTTGAGTTGATTCTCTTTTTCTTTTGGTTAGGTTGGCCAGGGGTTTATCAATTCTATTAATCTTTTCAAAGAACCAACTTTTTGTTTTATTGATTCTTTGAATTGTTTTTGTTCTATTTCATTTATTTCTGCTCTAATTTTAATGATTTCTTGCCTTCTGCTGGCTCTGGGAATAGACTGTTGCAGAATTTCTAGGTCCTTGAGTTGTGTCATTAGGTTCTTTACTTGATGGTTCTCTGTCTTTCTTATGAGGGCACTCAATGCAATAAACTTTCCTCTTAATACTGCCTTCATGGTGTCCCATAGATTTTGGTAGGTTGTATCTCTGTTTTCTTTTGTTTTCATAAATTTCTTTATTTCTTCCCTAATTTCTGCTCTTACCCATTCATCATTCAATAGTGTATCATTCATTCTCCATGAATTTGAATACTTTCTTTCGAGTTTCCTGTTGTTGATTTCTACTTTTATTCCATTGTGGTCTGAAAAGATGCATGGAATTATATTACATTTTTTTGAATTTGCTGGTATTTTCTTTGTGTCCCAGGATGTGATCTACTTTGGAGAAGGTTCCATGGGCTGCTGAGAAGAAAGTGTATTCTGTAGTTCCTGGTTGAAATACTCTGAAAACGTCTATTAGGTCCATTTGGTTTATGGTTTCCTTTAGTTCTAAAGCGTCTTTACTCATCTTTTGCCTTGAAGATCGATCCAGTGGTGTGAGAGGTGTATTAAAGTCTCCCAGAATTATTGTATTTCGGTCTACTTGGGATCTTATGTCCAGAAGGGTTTGTTTTACAAATGTGGTTGCACCCACATTTGGGGCATAAATATTTACTATCATTATATCTTCTTGGTGTATTGTTCCTTTTAATAAAAGGAAGTGCCCTGATTTGTCTCTTTTGATGTGTTTTAGTTTAAAGTCTGTTTTGTTGGATATCAGGGTTGCTACTCCTGCTCCTTTTTGGTCACTGGTGGCATGGTATATCTTTTTCCATCCTTTCACGTTCAGCCTGTGAATGTCTTTGGCTGTGAGGTGAGTTTCTTGCAGACAGCATATATTTGGATTATGTTTCCTAATCCACATTGCCAGTCTATGTCTTTTGATTGGTGAGTTAAGTCCTTTGATATTAAGAGATATTATTGAAATATGATTTTTGTTTTCTGCCATTTTGTGTTCTGTCTACTCTTGGGTGGTGTGATCTTTCTTCTTTACTTAAATGGCCCACTTATTAACTTCCTCTCTTCTCTGATTCTGAAGTCTGCTTCTTTTTTTCTTCCTTATGGTTTATTTCTTTAATAAACTACTTCTGGCCTATGGCTTATGTGAGCCACTCTAGGCCAAATAATGTGACCCTCAGTGTGCCTCATCCCGAGCATCTGTTCTGTAGAAGGCAGTTCATCTTGTACCTTTAAATAATTCTAGAGAGAATACTGTACCCCACCCCTATACACTCAGGAGACAAAGAGTTAGAATGAGAAGTAACTTCTTGTTCTGTTAAACTGCTGAGGTACAGGGATATTTTATATCACTACATGACAATTTGCCACAAGTGTAGCATTTTGAAATATATATTTGTTATCCTTCAATTTCTGTTGGCAAGAAGTCCCAGTTTGGCATGGTTAGTGTCTGTGTAGGGTCTGGCAAGGTGAAATCAACGTGTCAGCTCAGACAACAGCTCTTGTCTAGAACTGGTTGTAGAGAGAATTAATTTCCTCGAGTTTGTTGAACTGAACTCTCATTTTCTCTGCTGGCTGTTCTTACAGACCATTTACTTATTTATTTATTTATTTATTTATTTATTTATTTATTTATTTATTTTTCCAGCAACCGAGGAGTAAAATGTTCATGTTTGGAAAACCTGTCTCTGATTTTCTCTAGCGCACCGTCAGAGAAAACTTTCTTTATTAAAGATCTAATGTAATTAGTTCAGAGTTGACCATATAATCTCCATATGTTAAAGTTAACTGACTTGGGTTCTTAGTCACACCTGAAGATCCCCTTCTTTGCAGTACCTTGGTTACTATTGGTGCATAAATGATGGGAATATTGGGACCATTCTCCATTTCTGTCTATCACAATAGAGTAACTTAATTTACAGAGCACCCAGCACACAATAGGTACTTAATAAATGTGAATTTTCTTATTTCCACATTCTGATTGAACATTTATTTCCCTATTATTATTTCAGGGTATATTTAGTTTTCAATCAATGTGTGTGGATGGGTACTGGGTATCAAGCCCAGGGCCTCAGACATGCTAGGCAAGCATTGCACCCTGAGCTACATCTCCAGCTCCTTTAAATTTTTTTGTTTTGCTTCGAAACAGAGTCTCATTAAGTTTCCCAGGCTGGCTTCAAACTTAAAATCCTCCTGCCTCAGCCTCCTGAGTAGCTGTGATTACAGGTGAATGCTGTCATGCCAAGCCCATTTTTAATTTTGTGAACAATGAAGTATTACAAAAAATATTCTTCTGGTGAAGATTATCAGTTTCTTTATCCCCTGTTCAGGGGAATAGCACCTCTATCAGTTTAGTAAAAATAATATCAACTCATTTTCTATTATTTATGTAAATACAGAATAAACAGTAGAATAAAACAGTATGTTTTGGTGTGTATATAAATTTCTATCCATAATTGTGACACAGCCCATCAAAGTCTATTAGCTGGTTTTTGGTGGTGAGTCAGATTCAAACGTCAACTATCCAAAATAATTCCACAGAGCCGGGCATGGTGGCACACACTTGTAATCCCAGCATTCGGGAGGCTGAGATCAGAGGATAGCGGTTCGTGGACAGCCTCAACTATTTAGTGAGGCCTTCTGCAACTCAGTGAGACCTGGTTTCAAAATAAAGAATAAAAAATAGGGAAGGGGTTGTAGCTCGGAGGTCGAATGCCTCTGGGTTGCATCCCCAGACCCGCAAATAAAAATAATAATAATAATTCCACAGTAAACATCCACATATATGTTTCTACGCATGCACGTGCCAGTTTCTCTAAGTTGGATGGTGAGAATGGATTGGAAGGGCTATAGGATATGTATATTTTAAATTGTGTCTGACGTTGCAGAATTTATCTTCTCCGAAGTTTCTGTGACAATTTGAACTTGACCAGCTGTGTAAAGGAATATGTTTGCACTTATCTTCACCTGCACTTGATATTGAACCAAGTTTTTAGTACTTTGGAATTGTATGCATGAATAGGATTTCTTAATTATGGCTTAGGGATCATTCTTTAATGATTTTTGTTGTTTGTTTTTGTCTTTTTACATTTAAATCCCAAGTTACAAAGTATCAAACTGTAAGTTTTGTATATGTACCATTTGTAGCCTGAAGTGTACCATTAAAATGTACCATTTATTGAATACTACCTCTTTAACCTTTGAAGCTTAAGAAGTAAGCATCTCTCTCTCTATCTCTATCTCTATCTCTATCTCTATCTCTATCTCTATCTCTCTCTCCTGGGGCTCAAATCCAGAGGCATTCTACCTAGAGCTACACTCCCAGCCCTATTTTCCATTCTTTTATTTAGAAAAAGGAAATCACCAAATTGCAAAATGCCTCACTAAGTAGCTGAGGCTGGCAATAAACCTATGATCCTCCTGTTTCACCTTCCCAAGTACTGGGATTACAAACTTATGCCATCACCCCCAGCGAAGAAGGAAACATATCTCTTGATACTCTTTTCTATGTGTTTGGGTCTTCCTTGTTAGGTGGGAGATAACAATTAGGAATATTACTGATAAAGCATACTTGACTGAACACTGTTGCAGATGAATCTGATATTATTAACCATTGACTGTGCTTGTGTGATTTTGCCAGAGGTTACCTAAAGAGACCTAGCAAGCACAGGGCAATAGGTCAAAATTAAAAGGATAAGAAGAACTCCCTTTTAAAAATAAAATCGAGGCAGCATTAGCTGGTCTGATGCCAGCATATCTTGCTATCTTCTACTAGTACTCTTCTAGTGAATATTGAATTAATGGGAAAATATTGATTTTGGTTGTTAATTTGCTTTCAAAAATTGGGTTCCTGCAATCTTGGTAGAATAAGCCCAAGACATATCTGTTTACCCATTTGTTCCTATTAAAATGGCACTTTTGGAAAATATTATCTAGTATTAATCTGGTGAATAGTGTTATAAATGCCAGAGTTTATGTTTATTATACTTATTAAACTGGTCCTGATATCTCATAAAAATAAAATAAATGGCAAGGTTAGAAATTTAATACTTTGTATAATTCTTCAAATCTTTAATATTCTGTTTATTAAGTTTTTATTGAAATACAATACATAGAGGACAGAGTGAGTGAGTGGAGTCTCAGAGCTGCATCCCAGCCGAGCTCCAGTGTTCTAAGAGAAAAATCGTTATGTTTTCACTTCCTTTAGAGAAATCTCTTAGACTCCCGAAATCTCTACATTTCTGGGAATCTGCTTATAAGAATCAGGATAAAGAAGTCACCATTTCCTTTAGGAAGTGCTTATGTTGAAGGAAAAGGATAGACTAAGAGACTTCCCACTCATCCAGAGCTGATCACATTTACCATAGTCACCTCTATATAGGGAAAGAAAGAACCTTGGGAGTGAGCAAAAGTAACAAGAAAATGAGGCAGGACAGAGGCTGAGGAAGCACAGAAGCAGAGGTAACACCTTAGGGAATCACTGTGGGCGGGAGGGAGGATAACATCATCGTCCCTACACTTAATAATGATGGTGCTAAGCATGGGATACTCTTCTTGTCATACACCATTTGGGTACAGAGAGTAGTTAAATTGAAATCGGGGCCTGAAGGGGAAAATTCGTGGAAGCCTGGTTTAATTTCAATAGATAGGGCCATTTGGAGCAGGGCCCAGCCTCCTTGCTTTGGCATGGTGTAGTGGATTGATTGCTTTCCTTTCCAATCCATATGTTAAAATCCTAACTCCCAATATGATGGAATTAAGAGGTGGACTTTTAGGAGGTGATTGTCATGGGATGAAGTTGTCAGGGATGGGATTCCTGCTTCTGTAGAGGAGATTGCTCTCACTTTCTTTCTGCCAAGAGGATACAAGAGAAGGTAACAGTCTGCAGCCCAGAAGACGCTCTTCCCAGATCCTGGCCATTCTGGCAACCCACTCTCAGACTTCCAGGTTTCAGAAATATGATCAAGAAATGTCTTTCTCCAAACCACTCAGTCTGCCGTGTTTTGTTATAGCAGCCCATGCTGCCCAGGACATGTGGAGCATAATAATGAAGGAGCAGCCCTGTTGCTGACACTTTGGAATAACTTTCTCTAACAGGGAATCAAACCCCTCTGGCAATCACATAGCTCCTTTGTGTCTGCTTCCATAACTGGACAGTGATAATAAAAATATTTTTTAAAATTTATCTAGCATATAAAAAACCCAATTATAGTAAAGTGCTTTGAGAGTTTCCAGAGTAAAGCGAGATATTATTATAGCAATGCAGACATATTCTGTGTGTACTTCAAATTTGAATGGTTACATTTCTTGTTTCTCTCTAATCCCTATGTCAACTCTGACCTAGATGGAAGAATAGTGTGTAGAGTTGGCACGGTATCTAATTGCTTTCAAAAGGTGAGCTGAGAAGTTCTAGAAACACCTCTGGTGCCTATCTATGACTAGGAGTAGAGATTATACAGTCCTTTCTGTAGAAGAAGCAACTGAAACCATCAAGGGTAAGAAAGCATTTTGAAGAGAAAAAATATAAAACCAGAGCAGTTAAGGATGGACTTAGAGTCTATGAACAGTCAGTGAACTTGGTGTAAGTGACTAGATGGTAAACATTTTATATTACATTAACCATATGGTCTCTGCAGGAAGTACATGAGGCTACCATTCTAGCACAGAACAACCATAGGTAGTGCATAAACAAATGAGCATGGCTGTGTTCCAAAAAAACTTTATTTGCCAAAATAGGTGGTAAGCAGAATTTGGTTTGTAGGACATAGTTGGCTGACTCAGGTCCTCTTTTATTTATTGTTTGGTCTCAGTAGCCTATGTGACTGACACATTGCAAAGACATAATTAAGAGTTATTGCATAATAATACATTGCTGCTTTACCTTGTTGATTCATTCCGATTAATTTTGTAAGATTTAAGTTTTAATCTGTTGACACAGATTCTGTGTCAACACACTATTTATGAGGTGCCTAAAATGTATCAAATGTTGGGCTATTATGTCTGACAACTTTAAATCTTTTCCTTATTCGCTTTGTCCTCTTTTACTTACTTTTTGTTGTTTTGTTTTTCCAGTTGCTTCTGTTTAGTTACTTATTTTGACTGTCAGAAATTCCTCAGAAGAGACTGAAAGTACAATAAGCATATGTGAGAAAATAAACAATGAGTGTTTTATATAAATTTGCATTTTATATATTTATTTTGCTGAAATTTATCCTTTAAATAAGACATTTTTTCTCTAATGTGCATTCTATGTAATATCGGTCCTGCAAGCTGCTCCTTGATAAAAAGAATTAGTCAAAAATCTCTGGGAACTGTGTATTCTGTCCATTTGAATGTCAGTCAACAAAGAAACTATAAAACGAAAGAAAACTATCTTATCCTCTTCAGACTGCTGTCACACAAATACTATAAACTGGTGGCTTAAACCACAGACATTTATTCTTAACATTTCTGAAGGCTGGAAATATAAGATCAAACTACCAACTGATTGAGTTTCTGATGAATATCTTCTCCCTGATTTGAGGAAGATGCCCTTCAGCTTTATCCTCACATGGCAGAGATTATATCTCTTCTTTTCCTAAAAGGCAAACAATCACATTCATGGGGGCTCCACCTCTATATACTAACTACCTTCCAAATGCTTCACCTCCCACCACCATCACATTTTGAATTAGGGCTTGAACATACGGATTGGGTGGGACACAAACATTAGTCCATAGCATTATCAAGGAATCTTGAGACATTGAGCTGCACTCTTTAATGCTATGACCCCAGGGGAACATCAGCAAATGTCATCTGTGTAGGATCCCAGAATATGAGAGCTTCTGTTGTCTCGTCCTCCAGAAAATATATATGGTAGGCATACTGGGGCAGTGCGCAGCTCAATATATTGAAGGACTGTATTCTCACAAAGAGATCTACCACCTTATCGCTTTACATTTCCAAGTGGCAAGCATGAGAGCAGTCTTCAAGGTGGAGAACTGAGCTTGAACATTTAGTGGTCTGTGACTTTTGGGACATTATACATTTAGGGAATTGATGGAAATTCCAATTGTTCAACATGTGGAGAAGTTGAAGGTCCCAGACCTTTGGGAAACTGAATCTCAGCATAGTTTCTGCTCCTGAGAGAAGGTACAATGGCACCCACCGGGAATTGAGCCACCTCTGACAAAGAGTTGGAGTCACTGTCTCTGCTAGCTCTTTTCTAGGTATCACAGAAAGGAGTCCCATAGAGGCAGTTTCC
>NC_137801.1:54429381-54641881 GCF_963383645.1 Muscardinus avellanarius
TTCATCATTAGCAATCAGAAAGATGCAAATAAAAACTACCCTGAGATTTCATCTAACCCCAATTAGAATGGCAATCATTCAAAACACAAAGAACAACACATGCTGGTGAAGATGTGGATATCCCCACCGATGTACACAATCCCACATTGCTGGTGGGACTGGAAATTAGTGCACTTTGGAAAACAGTATGGAGGGTCCTCAGAAAAATGCAAACGAATCTACCATATGATCCAGCAATATCACTTCTGAGTATCTACTCAAAAGAATGAAAAACAAACTACCAAACTAATTCATATGTATCTATGTTCATGGCCACATAATTAACAATTTTCAAACTATGAAACCAGCCAAGATGTCCATCAACAGATGAATGGATTACCAAACTATGAGATACATACACAGTAGAATTTTACTCCGCCATAAAGAAGAACAAAATTATGTTATTTACAGAGAAATGGATGTAACTAGAGAACATTATGCTAGGTGAGATTAGTCAGTCACAAAAAAGAAAAAAAATCAGATGTTCTCCCTAATATACAGAAGCTATGGAGGAAAAGGTCATAGGAAGGACTCCAGACAAGGAAGGAAAAACCATAGATGATCATCAGTAAGTTCTTTGAATTGGGCTCCTGTGGCAGTGACCAACTGGTTTGTAGAAAGAGATAGAAGAAAAAGCACCATTAAATGCATGGATGGGTTCCAGTGTTCTCAGGAAGAGAAGGCAGCAGTTATATCCCATTCTCAGGCTTTCTAATTTATTATCATAGTTCCTTGTGAGACCTTCTTTGACTTCCTGCCTGAAAATTTTCTGAGCTATTGTACATTCTTATATTTTTTAAAAAACTAGTCTGCATGGGTCAAGTAGCTCATCCTTGAAGGTATATACCTCTTCCAGAGGCATGGCTCTTGCTTTCATGGACTTTTGGCTTCTTTATGAATCACCTGAGACAATCCTTTGCAATCCAGGATCACCATATACAGGTGGGTTTTTATGCAACTTATTTATTAGATTTACATTCAAGTAACTTGGCTTTTATTCAAAATAATATTCACCAAACTTTCAAGGGGAAATAAAAGGACTTATAGCCATTTAAGCTATTCAAAGGATTGTGCTATTAGACTAGAATGTCATTTTCCAAAGGGGATTTCCAAGAACCTTTTGGGAAATTGTAGCACTGTGGGGAATACTTGCCTGTCCTCCCATGCTGCCTGTTTTTCAAGGTGGCAACTCTCAATGGGCATAGTAAAGAGAAAGTTATATTTTAAAAATGTACCTTACAATGGATACTTTAAGATCACCATATGATAATGTAAGTACAAGAGGTCTTTTATACTTTATGAACCACAAACCAGTGCCTTTTAATGCTTATAAGATTGACAGTTGTGGCTACCAGTAGCTTAAAATAAACAGAAACAGAAAGCAAAACAAAGCAAACATTTTCCCCGAATCTAGCTGCTTCCCAATGGTAAAACCAGAACAACTAGACTGGAGATGAGTTGTTGAGTCATTTTGGATGGAGCATCTTCCAGACACATTTTATATATCCATGGTATTGGGTGTCCCATTACATTTTGCCAACAAGCAAAATCTTTAGGTTGTGTCACACATTGAAGAACAGAAGTGACACTGTGCTCTAGGAGATATTTCTTGTTTTAACATGTTACAAGAAGATTATTTAATGGGTAACAGCCAGGTAATATACCCCATAATGCACAAATGATTTACAAATATTTTACAAGGAAAAAACTAATTATGTTGCTCCTGTATCAGAGAGGCCAGCCTTAGAAATGGTATAATCAATATGGGAATGTTAGCTGTAATATAGTCTATCAGCTTTTTTAACCACCCAAAAATAAATTTAAAAGAACTAGAAAGTCTATAAATAAAGTTGAGCTCTCTCTTAGAGACCCGTAGTCCCCTGAATTTTATGTATCTCTTTGTCTGTGCCTTTTGCATGTAAGGATCAGAATATGCAAGACTATTTGGGAAGCCCTTCTAAGCCAGATTAAATGAAATTCTAAGAGAACTGGAAAATTTCGCAGTGGGTTATTCCACACAAAATATAATGGTTTGTTTTGGGGGCCCAAATTAAATTTTTTAGAACATTTGCTCTTTCTTAACCAAACTCATAGGAATTCGACTCTATTAGAGGCTCAGGAAAACAATTATGATGGATGGTACTTGTGTATGAAGAGGCACAAGTTGTCTATTTTATAAAGTTATTACGCATGTGTACAAATTTAGCAATGAAGATATATTAGTGGGTATCTCTTAGCCCAGGTAATTTGGCTGGTAGAAAAATGTGGCTCAGCTACAAAAAGTGGCTCTCAGAAGTTTGAGTCAGGATAAACACCTGATGACCACAAACTCAGCAGAAGGGCCAAACTGTGTGGGCTTAGTTTCCATTTCTGGTCTCTTACTAGTAGAAATAGTTTTGAGAAATCTCAATGTGCTATATGTTCTTCACCTGAGAAATAAGGACAACAAAAGGGCTGGCCTCATAGGGTTGTGCTGAAGATTTAATGAGCAATATGTGAAAAGTGCTGAAGAACATCTCTGACACTGAATAAATACTTTGTAAATATTAATTATTAGTATTATGCCTAAGCTTTAGAAGCAATGCTTTAGGAGCAACCTTTATTCTAGGTTATGTTTTTTCTCCATTTTTCTAGCTTCTGGGTACAGATGGGGTAATGTTAATAGAAGTGGCCTAAATTTCACTGGATTTTCAGCATGTGTCTACCCATTGGGAACTAAAGACTAAGAGATCCACCTCTCTCTCTCTCTCTCTCTCTCTCTCTCTCTCTCTCTCTCTCTCTCTCTCTCTCCAGATCCCATCAATATGTTCTGGGCTATTCACATGAACTCATGGACCATCTCCTATTTTTCTTGTTATTGTTGGCTCAACTTAAATCCCTTGGTGGTAGTGCCTTACTGCTGTAGCTGCTTCCAGGATTCAAAGCAATCAGGGCAAAGCCAAGGGCCCTGTCCCCTCCCAATGCTTCTAAAGTTACCCACTTATCAGGAGTCAGAGTGATGTCATGGCCCCCTACCATCTCCACTGCTTAGAAGTCCTTGAATGAAAATATTTTCTTACTAGAACGCTAAAACTGCTCTGTGGCAGGCCCCTTCACTTACAGTTTCTTATGGAAAACTCTTCAAGCTTTTCCTACAAACCCTTCTTCAAGGTCCAGGCAGACATCCATAGAGTCAAAATCAGACTAATAATTAAGATAGAACTCATGTTTTCCTTTCCATTTCAGTCATTCTTATCAGGCATCTGCACTAAGACACATTTTCCCCAGCTAACTGTTTAAGGAAATTGTTTTCTTGAGATCCTGATCAACATATTAGTTTTCCACATATGTCCAGGCACCTCTGAATACCATCCTAAGTTCAGGGGAGTCTTTCCTCTATGTGATGGGAACAAAATAAATATTTTTATGTCTCGACAAGGCTTTTACCTCATATGGTTTGGGGAAACATGATTTGATCCATGGCACATGTCTGAACCATATACTACTAATGACCATGACGGGGCTCCCTGTATTACACGCTCAGAGATGGGAACCTATCATCACTTGTGCATGTAATGTTTGCAGAGTTGGGCTACCTCTGATTTGTGGCTTGGTTTCAGTAGTTTGGGTTGGTTACCACATTTTACATTGTAGTAACTTTATTTTATTGCTACTGTCACAACAAAGCAAAGCAGCTATTATAACAAACTAAAGCTACATTTCTAAACCACTGCATCTAACCAAAGTACAGTGCTATAACACCTAATTTACAGTTTATTCCAATTGCCTGGACACCAGGAGTATAAAATAAAAATAAAAAATACAGATCAGTTTCTATCAGTGCATCTGGGCCAAGTGCTTTGAAGTTTGGGAGAATGGTTATAAAACAGTGGAGGTTCCAGGTTGCATCCAGGCTTCCATGTAGAACTGGGCAGCTGCGTGCACAATAGGGCTGACTTAAAGCTGTCTATATGGTAGACTGACACCATACTTGGGTTCTCCCACTCCTGGGCAGCCAAGCCAGGGCCTGTTTATTTCCTAGGATGCATACACTGCTGTGTAATGAATTCTTAAAGCCCCTAAAATGTAAAAAATTCTCAAAGATAATTCGACAGACCAACCTAGGAAAGGTTTTATAGAAATGCAGAGGCAGAAATGCAAAGTAGTTTGATTGGGCCTTTAAAAAAAGCACACTGGTTTGGATCCATACAAGAGTGTGGTTGTGCTAAACATAGGAATAAACAACCCTAAGAAAAATTAGAGATGAAGGACTGATATATTTTTTCTCTTATGGGTTCTTACATAAGATTATCCAAAATTAGTCATTTCTCCAAGATTCAATCATTCCAAAAGGTAATGTGTTGTAACATCACAAGTAGCATTACAAATCACCTATGAATTAGACCCACCACTCCCCAACCACATCAGCCTCACAGGAGCTCAGCTTCTGAGCGTTGAACTCTCAGTTACTCCATAGACTATGACCCCTTGTCAGCTAAGTGTTTATTATGCTCAGTAGTCGAGATGAAGATATTTCACAAGACAGAATGTATTGGAGTAAAATACGGTGGCCAAGGAATAGAAGAAATTTAGCGTATGCTCAGATTTCAGTTTGCCACAGTTTGGTGTCATTTACTGAGACTAAGAACCTGGGAACGGTAGGGATTTGTGAGGTCTGAAAATTGGTTGCACTACTTTTTACAAATCCATTACCTATCCTAAGCATTTCTTACCCAAAGAGTTCTCCTTTCATTGGCATTTGTATCTTCTACCCTAGCATGGTTAGTGCCCAGAAAACATTACTTAATAATTACAGTGGCACTTCCCCCCTTTATCAAGGCAAGAGAAGCATTGCAAATGCTTCAGAAGGCAGCTCTCTGCCTTTTCCTCCCCTGACTCCTCCCAAAAAAGTAAGGAAATTGCAGGGCTCTATATAGGAGTGGAGCCAAGCAGATGCCTCTAATTCTAGACCATGTTCTCTTTACCCCAAGTCCACTTCTAAGGTCAACATAGATCAGAAAGGCCCCCTGCTTGCCCTGACTGTCTATGACTGGGTCACATTTGCTCATAAGTGCCGATGTAGGTGGAGAGGCTCAGGTAAGCCAAGGGATGACTGATGGTAGACACAGGTGTGAAGAAGTTTGGATGTGCAGAAGGAATATCCCAATAAATCTGGTGTGAGAAGCAAGTGTGTTGTGGCGTAAGGCAGAATTTGGGAGTCGAAGACCAGCTTTCTCTGTATACCCAAGTTCTAGTGAGGAATTACAAAGAATACAAAAGTTTTAATTTTCTACCCGTATCTCCAAGTTATTATAATGGATATTTAGCAAAGAAGAAAGACAGAACATATTTCACTAGTGTTGTATAGTATGAATATTTAAGCCAGTCTTGGTAATACATACCTGTAATCACAGTTCTTCAAAGGCTGAGACAGGAGGATCACAGGTTCTAAGGCTAGTTTCAGCAAGCTGGCAACACCATCAACAATTTAGTAAGATCCTGTTTCAAAATAAAAATAAAATAAAATAATATTTAAAAAGTAGCCTAGCTGGGCGTGGTGGCACACACTTGTAATCCCTGTGCTTGGGTGGCGGAGACAGGAGGATCGCACAGGTTCAAAGCCAGTGGCGCTGGCTTAAGAGACCCTGTTTCGAAATAAAAGTATAAAAATAGGTCTGGGAGTGTAGCCAGGAGGTAGAAGGGTTCCCAGGAACCCCAGTACCACAAAATTAATTAATTAAGTAAGTAATAATAAATAAATTAATTTAAAGTAGCCTAAAAGTATAAGACACCTGGGTTCAATCCCTGGTAACATACATCACACACACACACACACACACACACACACACACACACACACACACACACTTTGATCTATGGTACATGTAATCTTGACTCTGAGAAGCAGCCTGTGTTCAGGATTCCTTGAGCACACCTTCCAGGAAGGGTGTGACAGCACCAAAAGGCTTCACAGCTGGTAAGTGGGGTTTCAGCAAGTTTGGGATGTGGAAAGGAAAACATGACAGATTCGGGAAGCAAGACATGGCCAGAGGAAGTTGGACAGCCATGTGGCTTGTTTCTTTCTCCTCAGTGATTGTCATCTCTCAGTGACTCAGGCCAAGCCTCACTGCTTTTGAACTTAATCTGTTCTCTTTGATCATGTCATATTAATTTTCCTCCTCAGTATTTAAAAGAATAATGTTATAGTATTTGATTCTGTTGTTCTCTTTTCACCCTACCTCCTGGGTGTTATACTTAGTTTCTTTGTGTTTCATAAAAAGCAATACTTTCCCACATGCTTCCATCATTTTAGAAATTAGGATATTTTCTTCAGTTTTTAGTAATGCCTATATTTCTGAAACCCAAATTATTGTTTTGACTATTTCTTATTTTCTCCCACTCCCTTGCCACTCTTTTTCTACCTTACTTTTTGTTTCCTCATTTGTGTATGGCTGAGAGTGGAGCATATGGATAAATAAGGACTGTTTGAATTTTTCAAAACTTACTAGGTAAAAATATCTAAGCAAATTATAGAGAAGTATCTCTCGGCTTTATAGGTTGCCAGTGAAAGATTGCAATATTTTCTGAATTAAATGGTTTAGGAGGTTGCAAGGTGAGCTGTGGAGGTAAAGGGAGAGTTGCTTCTCTGGGAAAGCAGCTGAAGAAGATACGGGTGTGACGGCAAGAGGAAGGTTGGGGGTACCTTGGAGGGACCAGGACATCCATAGCATATGGTGGGTTTCTGTGGAGATTTACTGAATTGAAGAATTACTCTCCATTTACTGCACATCTGTTCAGTTTCTAGAGGGGAATGGAAGTGACTGGCCATGGTGGGGACAGCTCTTCCAGTGGCACTTACTGATAGGCCTCTGTCCACTTACCCCACACTTCTACAAAGAAGTAGGGATTGCCCCCTGCTCACAAGGTGCTCAGTGTTCCTGGGGCACCAACATGACATGTTTGAAAATTATGTAAGTTGGAGTGATTTTTTTCAGAACAGGCAAAGGACAAATCCCAATCTCATCTGCCATATGGTGCTTGTTGACATTTGTCCCATAGGGAAATGAAGGGGATTTCTCTTCTGTACAGCCAAGCCAATACTCAGAAATGTAGGAGCAATTTTTGCTCAGCCTGTGGCATGCTAGAGCACTCACAGCCCTTCAGTTTCCCTGTGTCTGCCCCCTCTAGCTGTGTACAGATATGCGACACATTCTGGAGAGCCATCTTCAGCTCTCTGCTCAGTCCAAATGCATCATATTGTGGTTATGCACACACAAATCAAGTAAGAAAGAACTGTTTTATTCTGTTTACTCCATTAGGTAAAAGAAAATCTTTTATTTCTTGTCCTACTCATCCTGGTAATATTGATTTTTTTTAAGGGGGACTAGTCATGAGCCACGAGTCATATGTGATTTAGGAATATTGTGTCTATATTATTGTCTTAGAAAATAAAGATTGTAGCAAATTTAAGAACTCCCAAGTCAAGAGATCTTGCTTAGTCTATTGTATTGGGTCATATGATTTATATTTCATATAGCAATCAAATAATGATGTGATGTTTCATCTTCAAAAGTTTGCTGAGCTCCATCTAACCACAACTAGAATGGCAATCATTAAGAAGTCAAATAGCGGTGAGGACTTCCGGGAAGATGGCGACCGAGAAAAGTGGGGCTTAAGAGCCCCGCTAACAACCAATCTCCATTACCACAAAATCAGCACCTTTCATAGCCAGAAAACACCATCACCAGAAACAAAAAAATCACCAGGCTCCAGAGAGAAAGCGGACTGAGAACAGAACTCAGAGCCACAGAGGAGATAGCCGGCCTCACGCCCGAGGACGCGGCAGCAGCGACATACTGCCTTTGGCAGCGGCAAATTCACCGGACAGCTACAACAAGCCGAGGTGAGCCGCTGCAGAAGAGCCAGGCTGGATTTCTTGCTGCAGGTAAAATCTAAAGCTCCCAGTGGCTGAGCTCAGCACACGCCGCAGGGATTCAGAGTGGAAATCAAAACCAAGAAGAAATACGCCAGCCTCACGGCCGAGGGCGTGGCAGCGGCGCCATATTGCCACCGGCGGCAGCAGCAGAGAATTCACCGAATCCAGTACAGCTACATCTGCGTACTCAAGAACAGTGAGTCAAATTGCGGGCCACAGAGGAGAAATCCCAGTACTGTACTCCCTGGGACTTGACCCAGTGGGGGAGGGGCGGTGGCAGAGATATCACACCATAGGAGAACGTGCAACCTGGCACCCCCCACAGTCTAAAGCAGCCTCTATCAACTCTCTGGGTCAGAGACTCTGTGATACAACCCAGTAAAGGAGTAGTGGGGTCAGAGATACTACTGACTCGAGATCCAGAGCACCTTAAGTGAAGTCATAGTGACCCAAGGGAAGAACCCAGAGAAGGCACAAACTTCTGAAATCATGGGAAAGAGGAATAATACTGGAGCAATGAATGCCCACAACATCAGAACCCAATAAAACAGAAAACCAGAGATTTCTAGAAGATCAAATCAGGAAAATAACTGTAGAAATAATAGAGGTGCTTCGAAAAGAACTCAGAGAGAGCCAAAAAGAGATAAAGGATGCAATTAATGAAGTAAAGGTCTCAATTCAAAGCACAAACAACTGATTAGACCACATGGAGAACAGAATCTCACTCTTAGAAGACAATCATTCCAAAAATGAACGCATAGTTTCTAATCTAGGAAAAAATATCTGACAGCAGGAATCTGATATTGAAGAAATATGGGCCTATTTTAAGAGAGCTAACCTAAGAATAATTGGAATAGAGGAGGGAAAAGAAGGTGAAACCAAAGGGATCAACAATATCTTCAAGGAAGAAATAGCAGAAAATTTTCCAAACATAGAACAAGAGGTTGATACACTGGTCCAGGAAACTTATAGAACTCCCTTTAGACAGGATCGGAGAAGAGGATCCCCACGCCACATAATTGTCAAAATGACCAATGTGGAAGCCAAGCAGAGAATCTTAAAGGCAACAAAAACAAAGGGCCAAGTGACATTCAGAGGCAAGCCAATTAGAATCACTCCAGACTTCCCAAACCAAGTCATGAGAGCCAGAAGGGCTTGGAGTAACATATTCCAAACTCTGAAAGAAAACAACTTCCAGCCAAAAATTTCCTACCCAGCAAAACTTTCTATCAAATTAGATGGAGAAATAAGAAGCTTCCATGACAAACAGAAACTGAAGGAATTTTTGTCTTCAAAACCAGCACTAGAGAAAATACTCAAAGAGATTAACTATAAAGAAGAAATAGGTAACACACACCAGAACCAGAGAAACAAGAGTTTCCATCCAACAGTCAACTAAGATTGGTTATCTGTGGAGATTCATTACTTATGTTAGTCTTTTACCTATCTCTAAATGGTATTGTTTGCCTTTATTGTTGTTAATTCTTTAGGATTTCTAGTTGGAATATTAATATACCTTCAGATATAGCATTTGGAAATATTTTATCCCATTCTATTAGTAACTGTTAACTCTGTTTACATTGTCTTTGGATATACAATATTTTTTTTTATTTTTTAGGGAGTTTGTATACTCTTCTGTTGCCTGTGCCATTGAAATCATATCCAAGAAATCACTGCCAATTTCAGTGTTGTGAGGTTTTATGACCCAGATTTTCTCCTAAAAGTTTATAGTCTTAAGATTTATATTTAGGTCTTTTATCTATTTTGAGTAAATATTTGTATATGGGATTAGTTAAGGGTCCAACTTTATTCTTTTCCATGTAATTATTATGTTTCAACAATATTTAGTTAAAATATTATTATTTCTACCACCAAATGTTCGTGGAAACCTTGTCAAAAATAACTTGACAATATAGGGAAGAATTTAGCTCTAGGCTTTTATTTAACTCCAATGGTTTATATATCTACCTTTAGAATAGTAGTACACTGTTTCAATTATTGTAGCTTTATATGGTTTGAAATCAGAAAATATATATCTTCTAGCTTTGTTCTTTTTCAAGATCGTTTTGGGTATCTAGAGTCCATATTCCATATTAGGATAGAGTTTTTTTCTGAAAAATAAATATATAAATATATGATAGTTTCACCTAAAAAAAATAGAAAAAAATATTCTCTGGTAAGAAAGAAAGTAAAAAGAAATATTGAAATGTTATCTTTAAGTCATCAAAAGCTTGGTATCAGACAAATGAAACTGTTATGTGAGATTATCATTTTTAATTTTGGATAAATTGCTATAATACTAGATGTCAACCACTAAGTCAAGCATGGGAGGGAGGGATGGGAAGAGAATGGGGTGGGGATCGGGTGGGGGCTGACTGGGCGATGTGTGCATGTATGTCTACAAAAGTTTGTATCCCACTATGATGTATGAATCCAGTGCACCAATAAAAAAAATTGTGGTATGTAAAAAAAAAAAAAAAAAGAAGTCAAACAGCCACACATTTTGGCAAGGATGTGGGGAAATTGAACAATAATTACTAAGGTGTGAGAAGCCAGTGGCTGCCTATGGCAAGATGAAGTAGTAGATTGAGGCAGTGCGTAGTGGCTGGCCAAGATACAGGAAGGCAAGATCACCTCTACCTTTGGTGATGGTGGGGTTTACCCTGAATGAAAAACCAGATAAATAATGGGATCAATCTACAAGGATGCTGAATATGAGAAATATAATACCAATGAACTCTGCATGAGACCCTTTGCATAATTTTACACTGTAATTAGCTCATTTGCTTCCAAAGAGGGCATCACTGTAGGTAGAAAAAAGAAACACCATGTCTTTGTATTACTACTTCAGCAGAGAATTTTTGAAAGTTAGGAGGTACAATTCAGGCTTCTCTTTAATACTAGTAGCAGCTTTCTGATACCATAGTTCTGGGGCTTGTATAATAAAATGGCAGTTGCTTCAGTTCAATATACCTGAATCAAGACTTTATCAAGTTTGAGTTAACTGACGCTAGTCAATGACACATAACATGAAAAGAAATTACAAAAAATTATGTACATTCAATTCATTTTCTGTATACAAAAAGAAAAAGGTATCCAAATATTATGTGAAATTTAGAGTTTGAAAGGACACAAAATTATTAGCTGTACATGGTACCCATGTGTCTTTGTTTAACCCTGTGCACAGGCAGAATTTTAGATTGATATTAAAGAAAGGACAATATTAGAAAGTACAAATAATAAGCTATAAAGCAAGGGAAGTGAACTTCTGGTAAGGAGGAGTCACTTCTTTCTGGAACTCTTCTTCATAATTGATGGAGTCTGGACAGTTTTCTCTCCAATGCTTTCTGGGATCATATGCCAAATATAAAAGATTTAATAATATCTCATATTCTTCAGTAATGATTTTAAGCAAGTACACATGGTATCTTAGCTCTCTGTGCACCTCAGCTACCATCCAGAGTCATGTGTGAGGCTGAGGAGTATGTTCTGTGGAGTCAGGCAGGCTTGGACTTGAATGCTTGCTCCATTCCTCACTGACTGTGAGACTTGGCTGAATTTACCTGTCCTGGCTAGAAAGGTTCCTCACTTTATGGGGATAATTCAATTACCATGTGAAGAAGTTGTATTATTTGAGATACATATAAAGTATCTATCACTTAGGAAGAACTCAATAAGTGATAGTTTTGATCAGTACTATTCTAGCTCTGTATTCCTTATTGCAAAAGTGGCAAAGAACAATGTTCATTCTTTCTGCTGCAACTAGGCTTTCCTTTGCCTCTGGTCTTGGGATAGTAGGTCTGTACCTGAAACTTTCTTGGCATTTCTTAACATTGTGTGGTCTGATATCGTCCCCTAAGACTCCGACCCACAGGGGCTTAGAGAACGACACAGACACCTCTTCAACTGAAATATGAATTCTTCTTTAATGGATCCTTAAAATGTCTCAATAATATGTCTCTTCTTATTCATAATATCTCTGAATATGTCTGACAATGCGTACAGCAAGCACAATATATATCAGTATCATAATCCCTCCCTCTATTCCCTACCAACCCCAAGCTTCCCACAGCTAGGGCATGCACATTTCTGACTTTCTAATAGGCAGGCTGGTGGTAGCACGAGGTGCTGTGTCACTGATCATTCTGCAGGCACGTAGCATGGCACACTGCACATGCTCAAGGAGACGTCCATCTTGTGAGTCTCATGACTTGGCTGCAAGCCTAGGTGCCATCTTGAATTCACGCTGGCAACAAGCCTGGGTGCCATCTCGGTCCAGCCGAGTGGGCCCTGACAGTCTAATAATTGGCTGACTTTTTTTTGCCCTAGAAGATGCAACAGCAACTGACTCGAGATGGGTTCTCATGATTCCAAATCAGTTGCCATGGTAAGGAATCTTTAGCCTTCCTATCCCACAGTGTTTATGGTGACTGCAGATTTCATCTGCCCATCATACTTTTCCATCACTCTTCTTTGAGTTAAAGTCTCCATACTCTAGTCACAGGATTAGAGTGTGACCCGAGACTGGCCATTCACGATAATCTCTCCTCTTGACCATTGTACTTTAGTGATGATGCAGACATGTGACCCAAGCTAGACCTGGGAGAAAAATGCTGTGGATCCCCTGGAAGTTACTAAGCTAGTTATATTTAATCTAGTATGTCCAGAAGCCATTTCTTTACCATCTGAAGGAAACCTTGCTCAAATATTAAGAGCTAAGATTAACTAAATTTCATGGACATGTGCTATTCTGTTTTATTTGTATTATTTTAGTTAATCCTCATGATACCCTTATCCTGTATAAATATTATAACTATTAGCGAGATGAGAAAAATCAGGCACAAAGAAGTAAGAAAACTTGCTCAATATCACACACATAGAAAGTAATATAGATAGAATTTTCATTTATGAGTCTATATCATATTCTCTAGGCTAGTGGTTCTCAGCTGGGGACTATTTTATCCCTTGTGAAAAATGTAGCAATATCTGAAGATATTTGTAGTTGTTGAAGCTTGGGAGAGAGGTAAACTCTTTCAATGCACAGTAGAGTGTCCCCTCTCAAGAAATACTTATCTGACCCAAAATGTCAAAAGTACTGAGTTTGTGAAACTTTGCTTTAGGATGTTCAACTTTTTAAGGACTGACAGAACGACCTGAGAGAAGTTTGGAAATCATTGAGGCAGGCAGTACTGTGAGCTAGTCCCCAAACTTCCCAGCTGGTGGCACCAAGAGATGCTGACCTAAGGGGTCCTCTCAGGTTACAATCAGGAGAATCCTCACCAAAGCACAACAAAGTCCATTTCATTTTACTCTACTACTATAAGTCTGAGACAATGCCTATGATTTCTGCATGCATTGTAAACTGTCCACAATAGACCAGAAGGACGCTAGAGAGTGTTTTCCTCTATACCTATCAAGATGCTTAATTAGCACTCTCAGGAAAAAGTGATGGCAATGAGCTGTAAGCCATCACACTTATCGTATAGGTCAGGGTGTAAATGACCTTCCATAGTATTTTTCTCTACCTTTAATTTAGAAGTTATGATTCAGTGAAATAGTATATTATCAAACATTTAGGCTTAGAGAAAAATGCTTGGTTATCATATCTACTTCAAGATCCTTTTTTAATCTACATTTTCTTTTTTATCTCTTTGCATCCACTTTGGAATTCGTTCACATCAGATGTGAATAATAATAGAATGATATGTTCCAAGAATACATCAATACTTCTGTGTGTCTGTGCGTCTTAAGGTCACCAAACTCCTAGCTTTTTTTAGTTACAATTAAATGACTACCAACACCTAGTAACAACTAGAGAATTGGAAAAAAATATACATGTAATACCTAGTAAGCCTACAATTTCAGGAAATGAAGAATAGACCTGGAAAATTGCCAAAATCTCCATTTCTGTGTATTTCATAGCAACCACCAATAAATAGGATGCTAATATTTATTTATAAATCTCATGCTCAAGGAATTTCGTGTATTGGACATGTCATCCTCTTAGCAATGAGTCATACATGTTGATATTTAACAATAATAAATCTCAGAGTCACCCTTAACCTTTTTTATATGGTTACTTTATAGGCCTGGGTCCTTCATATAATGATGACTTGATCTAATTTACACATCTTTAAATAAATCAACTCTTAAGTAATCGATTATGTTGTATTGACATTTTGGGATGTACTTAGTTGTTTTCTGTAGGGTCTGTTGCTTAAAATATTTCAAGTTGTTCACTGAAACTAAAATCTGTTTAAAATTTTAATACTAAGTTCTGATTGAAATAAATAAGGCTTTAGGATCTTGAGGCTTTTTAATGGCAAATATTAAATAATTCTCAAACAGATTTCTTTAAGGAGTCAAATAGAAGATAAAAATATAAAAATAACTTTGTGTTGACCTGTTGAGACTTACTATGCTTGATACCAAGGTGTATTAAAATCAGAAAGTTCCTTCAAGTGTAAACAATTGAATAAGTTACATTTTGTAGGTGTTTCTATATATTTCTCTCTGTTTTACTTATAGCTATATTACATGCAATCATTTTCCTCTGGTAAAACAAC
Organism: Muscardinus avellanarius; assembly: GCF_963383645.1. Classification (NCBI taxonomy): domain Eukaryota; kingdom Metazoa; phylum Chordata; class Mammalia; order Rodentia; family Gliridae; genus Muscardinus; species Muscardinus avellanarius. Next base: position 54,443,902 of record NC_137801.1, read on the forward strand.
TTTGCAAAACATATTGTCTTTCATCTCCCTTCCTTTGCTAGTGCAGATCATCTAATTTACAGCCTTATCTTGTTTCATATGGAATTTGTTTTACTCCAATTATTTCATAGGCTTGAGGGAAGAGATTATAAACACATTTTGCTTAACTCTAGCAAAATGTTATCAAGATGTCCCATAATTAATTGATTAAATTGAGAGGTGGCATGATTGAGTGGAGAAAGCCTAGCTGGGGGTCATACTTACTAGTTATGTACACTGAAAAAGTGAAATCTCTTAGGCTCAGTTTCTTCCATTTAGAATATGACTCTAATGTTTCTGGCTATGGCAGGCTGATGGAGACTAGGTTCACCTTGTCTATAAACCACTGGTAAATGGGACAAACTATATGGAATAACAGCTTTCAGATGTTGGACACCAGGCAGTGTGGGAGTATGATCTCTGAGAAAAAGGAAACAAGTGAAGTAAAACCTCCAGGGAGTCTGGCTCTCTGCCTGGAAGCAAGTAATGGACCACAGAAAAGGGAGAGGAAATAAAAAAAGAAAATGGTCGTATCACTGATAGGAGGAGACAGATTTGGGAGGGGAGGATATGGCAGGAATCTGTGATGTGAACCTGGTAGAGAAGAGAGCACTAGCATAAAAGGAGCCCCAAGAATATGCTAGGGTTCTTTGGGAATTTCTGGTTGGATGTTACACGGGGGTGTGGGGGGGCTATAAAAGGCTCAGCAAGTAAGGCATGGTGGCACATGATTGCAATCCCAGTGCTTGGGAAGCTGAAACAGGAGGATCTGGGTTTGTGGTCAGCTTCATCTACTTAGTGAGGCCCCCTCCAGCTTAGTGAGAACTGTTCCAAAATAAGAAATAAAACAGTGCTGGGGTGGAGATAGCTCAGAGGTAGAATGCCCCTAGGTTTCATTCCCAATACTGCCAAAAAAAAAAGTTAAAAAAGAAAAAATAAAGTACAAAGCTCCTCAGCAAAGAAAGACATTCAAGATGAAACATTCCCAGAATTTTCACAAGAGTAGGCATCTGGCAGTTGGAAGAGTAAAACTTTTAAGCTCAGGAAGAAGAGAGGTTATATCACCAGAACCCTTCAACCTACTTGATTTTACATTAAGACAATGTTATAAAATAATTAAATAAATATGGCAATTTAGATGAAGCATATAAATTGTTTAAAAGACAGAAATCACCAGAACTGACACTAGAATAAATAGAAAATATAAATAGCAATATATGTGTTAAACAAATTAAATCAGTAACTTTCAAATGTTCCCAAAATAAAAATTCCAGGCCCGGATAGCTCTACTAGTGAATTCTGTCAATCATTCCAGAATGAAATGAGGCGAGTTTTACACACATTTTGATATAAAAAGTGAAGGAAACATTTTCTCAATACAACTCTGATACTATCATTGCCATGACAACAAACAAGACAAAGATATTATAGGAAAACAAACAAACTATAGATTAGTATCCCTCAAGAGCACAGATTCAAAACTCCTAAAAACATGTCACAAACTAAACCCAGAAATCATATGAAATGTATGACAGACAAATGGGTATTATCTCTAAAGTGCAAGGTTATTTGAATATTCACCAGTCAATAAAAAAATCACTATATTACTAGAATGAATGAGGTAAAGCATGTGTGTGTGTGTGTGTGTGTGTGTGAGAGAGAGAGAGAGAGAGAGAGAGAGAGAGAGAGAGAGAGAGAGAGAGAGAGAATAAGGAGAGAGAAAGAGAGAGAGAGGCATATAATAATAGAGGCAGGAAAAGCAGTAGTAAATTCAGCATCTACTCCTTGTGGAAGCAGTTAGCAAAGTTGGAATATAAACAGAAGTTTCTAAACCTGATAAAGGACATATACTAAAAATAAAAGTAACATTTCCCATACTGGTGAAAATCTATCTAAAAACAGAAACTAAACAAAGATTTCCATTCTCATTACTTATATTCAACATTTTTTATAGGGCAGTATAGGAAAAACAACATACAACATACTCTACCTGATTATATGCCCCCCAAATCCTAGGAAGTCTACTAAAGGTTACCAGAACTAGTCATTGTATTTAGGAGATTTTAGAATTCAAAATATTCAGGGGAAAGGGGAGGGTGAGTGTGCTCTGTGGTGTTCCCTCTTATAAGGATACTAACCTGACCTTTATTACGCCACTAATCTTTAATTACATCCTTACTCTGAGCAGAGCCATATTGGAGATCAAAGCTTCAATATGTAAGTTTGCAGAGGATGCAATTTATTCCATAACACTTACTGTACCTGATTTTATAACCTAAGGCCCATTATAAAGTCATAGTAATTAAGGAAGGCAATATTGACATAAAGATAGAAATATGAAACAAAAGTATAGAATAGTCTACAAATAAGTGCACACATATGTGGTCAATTGATTTCTTACAAAATTATCAAATAAATGGAATGGGCACGGATTTTTTTTTTAACAGATGTTACTGGAATGACTGTGCATCCGGGGTACAAGGGGATGAAACACTAGTTTTGCCTTACATTATACAAAATTTTTAATTCAAAAGGCATTATAGCTCTCAATCTAGAAACTACAACTATAAATTTTCTAGAAAGAAACATAATAGAAAATCCTTATGCTCTTCAACTAGGTCAAGTCTTAGGACACACTCATCCATAAAAACATTAGATTTGATCAAAATTTAAAAACTGAAAACTTATGCTCTATGTCATAATTAAGAAAATGAAACAGCAAATCACACAATGACAAAATATTTGTTGTTCATATATTTGCAGAGAACGTTAGTACATGTAAATAATTCCTATTAATTAACCATACAAACAGTTACTATTTTGTTAAGCCAACAATCAAAAACTTGCCAAGGACTTGAAAAGATACTGAATGAAAGGAGTGGTCAATAAGTACATGAAGAGATGCTTAGCATCAGAATCATCAGAGAAATGAGAAAAACCACAATGTGGCGACATTACATGTCCACTAGAAAGGCTAAAAATAAAAAGAAATTAAAAAAAAAACTGACAAGACCAAATGTTGTTGAGATGTGGAGCAACTGGAATTCTTGAACATCAGATGGGAGTGTAAAATTTTATCGTCACTTTGGGAAACAGTTTGGCAGTTTCTTAGAAAGTGAAATATACATTTACCATATGACCCAGCAATTCCACACTTAAGTGTTTATCCAAGAGAAAATGTATCCACACAAAAACGTGTACATGAATGTTCATAGCAGCTTTGTTCATCACAGTTAAAAACTGGAACGAATCCAAGTGTCCAAAAACTATGGAGGGATAAACAAATTATTGTTGCTCTGTACAATGGAATACTATTTGGTAATAACCAAAAATGAAGTGTTTGATTTGAACTATGAAAAGACATGAATGAATTTTACAAAACATTATGCTGAGTGACAGAAGCCTGACACCAGAGCACACAGTGTATGATGCTATTTATAAGGAATTCTAGCACAGGCAAGACTAGTAAAATATATACTGACAGACAGCAGATCAGTGGTTGCCTGAAGCAAGGGCCGGTGGAAAGAGAATGGATCACAATCATCCTACAAGGTTCTTGGAAATTTAGGACTTTGAATATGTTGCTAGTCTCACGGGATCATATATTTATCAAATCTTGCTGAACTATATACTTTAAATGGGTGACTTATAATGTATGAAGTAGAGCTGGATATGGTGGCGCATGGTTGCAATTTCAGTATTTGGGAGGCTGAGACAGGAGGATCGCAGGTTCATGGCCAGCCTCAGCTACTTAGTGAGGCCCTTTGCAACTCAGTGAGACCCTGTTTCAAAATAAAGAATCAAAAATAGGGCTGGGGGTGTAGTTTGAAGGTAGAATTTCCCTGGATTCTGTCCCCAGTACAGCAAAGAAAAAAATGTATGAAGTATTTATTTATTTATTTATTTATTTATTTATTTATTTATTATTTGTTGGTGGTACTGGGGTTCCTGGAAGCCCTTCTACCTCCGGGCTACACTCCCAGACCTATTTTTACATTTTTTATTTGGAAACAGGGTCTCCTAAGCCAGCGCACGCGGCTGGCTTCGAACCTGCGCGATCCTCCTGTCTCCGCCTCCCAAGCGCCGGGATTACAAGCGTGGGCCACTACGCCCGGCTTGAAGTAGATATTTAAATAGAGACGATTAAACATGTTGTTACCAATACATAACCAAGACAGATGTTGGAGAATTAAATAGTATAAAGTGAGTGCATCTGACAGAACTCTGCTTAGTGGTTATTAGATTTCAGGAAAGGTAGTATTCATTCTTTCTATATCTATCTCTCCTATTTTCTGGTCTTCCCTTTCAGCAATTTCAGAACCTTCTAAATACTCTGGAAAACATTATAACATTTTTATTTCTTTATATGTACGATAGTGAGTATTTTAGGACCAGTGAATTTTAAATATTGAGTATTCTTGGGTAGGATGATTTTGGAGCTGAGGTAGTGTTGGGGTAAGGGGCAATAAGTAATGGTTAGATTATTAACGAAAAACTCCCACAGTTTGTGAGGCTGAGACAGGAGGCCCACAGGCTCAAGAACAGCCTCAACAACTTAGTGAGACCCTGAGCAACTTACTGTTTCAAATTTAAAAAATAGGTCTAGGGTACATCTTGGAGGTAGAACACCCCTAGGTTCCAAAATAAGTTATAATATAATATAATATAAATATACATATACATGTATATGTATATGTATAGATGTTATATAAGTAGTCTGTTAACCAAATAAGCTTTGGAAACTATGTTACAGTTAAGTTCTTGCAAATATTTTTAAATTAATGATTTTTTCTTTCTCTATAGCAGATATTTGGAATAATCCTTTAAAACAATATCAGCTTTTTAACTTCAATTTCCTTGAGAATCACCCTAATTCATATTAATCTACAATAGGCCACCATATTTTGGATATTCCTTACTGTTTTGCACACATCAGCACTTTGCTTACAAAATTTTAGTTTCTCCATTGCGTATTGAATGAGGTACACCTTATTCTGACATCCAACTCTTCACAGTACTGGTCTCCCAACTTTATTTCTTACTGTTTACTTTGTAAATCATCTGCTCCATTCTATTTTCAGCATTTCCTAAATATGCATATAATGTTTTGCCTCTAACCCTTGCTTATGCAGAACTCAGATCTCTATATTTAAGTTTTGCCATCATTTTCAAGTCCTATCCAAATGCTGTCTCCTGTGCAAAAGCTGCCATTTCAAATGTTGTTTTTCACTAATGCCTTTAGAATAGTACTATACTGTTTCAATTATTGTAGCTTTATATGGTTTGAAATCAGAAAACTAATGGAAAACTTTCTTAATGGAAATCTCTGCCTGACTTTTGGCCCTTGTACTTTCCCTACTCTGCGGTTAGGGGCATTGTACTCTATCTCAAACCAGTGTCTTTCTAGATTTGCTGTTTGTCACACCTAGACCTTGATTTTAAGATAAAGAAGCTCATCAGATGATGTGTGTATGTATGACTTTGAATCTCACTACGATGTATAATTACAATGCACTAATAAAAGTATAAGAAAGACAAGAAGCTAAGGTCTTACCATGTTGAACATTTATTATGTGACTTAATCTCATTCACCCTTAAAAATCTTGTAGGAAGAGGAGTCCTGCCCAGAAACCATGTTCTTCATGGCTAAGCCTCCACTTTCAAGCATCCAGACTTCACAGAGGCAGAGTCTTGCCTTCTCAGTCCCTGCCTGATACATGAACTTGCCCGTGTGGGTGCCATCTGTATCATGTCTGACTTTCCCAGACTCAGTTCAAGTGACTATGTTTAGAAAACCTATGACCCTGATCCTTGAAAAGGCTACCTATGTGGAAATTATTGTTCTCATGTATATCTCTTATCTTCTCAAATTATCTTCAGTTTATTTTAATAAACTGGCCACAATGAACAATAATTCTACCTTTTCTCCCAAACATTTTCTTTGTAGAGAGACTACATATTAGTTAAGTGGTTTGTTGGTGATGATTAGGTGATTTCATTCTTTGTAGTCAATAATATGGTTTAAGTTAGAATTTTGAATAATTATTAGCAAAGACTATACCTGTATCATTATATCAACCACTCAAGAGTTTTAAAAAGCATATATTTTGATTATAAACATTCTTGTAAGAACTTCAAGATTAGCATGGTGGCATACACTGAAATCTTTGTATTTGAGAGGCTGAGACAGGAGGATCACAGGTTAAGAGGCCAGCCTCAGCAACTTAGTGAGACCCTCAGCAGTTTAGCAAGACTGTTTCAATCAGTCAATCAATCAATCAATCAATCAATCAGGGCTGGGGATATAGCTCAGGGCTGTCTCACCTCTGAGCTATATCCCCAGAGAGACAGACCTGAGCTATATCCCCAGCTATATCTAATGACGGCTGGGGGTATAGCGCAGAGGTGGGACATATACCGTGGTTCAGTCCCTAGTACCCAAACAAAACTACCCCTAAAAAATCTTCAATTGACGCAACTGAAGTCTCAACACTGATGAGTATGGACTTCAGTAATGAAAATGTTACTCAACAGTGGTGTATAGCAAATAATACATATTTCATACTCATAGGTGCTTTCAAGAGGAATACATAAATTATTAAGTACACACAAATTACTAATAATATAGACTTGATTCACATTAGTGTCTTCTCAGTAAGCTCTAAACATTGCTAACTTTCAACAATCTCCCAAAATAAATAGACTACCACCAAAATATGTCCTCTGTAGCAGCCAAATATAAGGATACATTTATATTCTATTTTTCGTTTTTCTTAGTGTATGTATTGTTGAAATGTGATATTCATACACATTAGACAAATGTAGTTGGAATTGTTGCAGTTATATATAACACATCAACACCTGCTTGTTTCTTCTCATTAAAAATGTGATATGTACTGAGATCTGGTTGCGTTTGAAAGGGTGAAAATGCATATCAGAAGCAAATCAAAGATTTTGTAAAAGAGCAGTGGTGCAAACCCCTGAGAGCATCACTTCTTGAAGATGATGTATTGAAATATGTCCTTTCTGTGCATTTTTGTGTGCAGCCTCTTTAACTAGTGAAGGCTCCCTCTCCTAACCTGATGGGTTTTTAATGGATGTGTTGGGGAATAAGGTATAGGGCTTTCATTTATGCGACCTCTCTAGTGGAAGGTGAATAATGAGAGTATTCAACAAACATCTTTTTGACTGCCACATCTTATTTTGCTTCATTGTAAGATTCATTTAAAGGAGACTTGGGAAGTGTTGGCATCTCAAATTTGTAAAAGACTCAACATCCCCAAGTATCCAGACTTTCTTGAGACTTCCAGGATGATGCCACTCACATAAATGAACCTGCTCCCAGCAACATGAAAGTGAGGTCAAGAGTTTCTAAGGAATTTTATATTTTTATTTATTTATTTTTAAATTTTTATTGGTAAATTATATTAAACATAGAGAAGGAATTTCATATTTTTAAAATAATATAATTTTATTTTGTGTAGTACTGGGGGTGGAACCCAGAGGCTTTCTACCTCCGAGCTATACTCTCAGACCTATTTTATACTTTATTTGGAAACAGGGTCTCACTAAGTTGTTGATAGCCTCACTAAGTAGCTGAGGCTGGCTTTGAACCTATGCAATCCTCCTGTCTCAGCCTCCCAAGCCCTGGGATTACAAGCGTGCATCACCACGCCTGGCTAAAATTTTATTTATATATATATATATATATATATATATATATATATATATGTATATATATGTATATATATATATTTAAGACATACAACATAAGACATAAGACAAAACACACAAACACACACATATGTGTGTGCATATATGTGTGTGTGTGTGTGTGTGTGTGATTGCCACATATAAAATGATTGCCATAATGGAATATATTAAGAAAAGAGGTTTTTAATCATATATATTATATATTATATTATATATATATTAAGAAAAGAGGTTTTTTAATTATATTAAGAAAAGATGTTTTTTTAATATTAGTTATCTTTCTTGACACAAAGATAAACAGATCAATGACTAGTGACATAGGACACTCATGGCACATTTTCATGCTTGGGTTATGTTTGATCAAATCAGAATGTTTTCTATTTTCATCGATATTAATTGCTTACATGTTGTGTTCTCCAACTACTTCTTTTCAAGCACTGATAAATATGTTTATATTTGTTTATATTTATATTTGTTTATATTTAATGTTGCCCTTGGGAAGGTGTTAAATTGGTTAGCTGTTCATCCTCTCTCTTACATTTCTTAATAATATAAACATTTGCTCTTATCTATCTCATTTTCTTTTGTTTATAAAGCACAAGAATATATGCCAGCTAAAATTTTGATTAAGGCAAAACATGTAACAAATGTATAAAAACGACACAGGAAGAATTTGGTCTTTAGAAAAAGTTAGAAAGGTGAGGTTAGCCACTGATATAGACAACCTTCCATCTGAGTCCCTTTACACACCAGGATGGTTTCTTGGTCATGCTAAAGTGAAAAGGACCCATTGGTAGTCATTCATGGATCCTTCCACATTGGGCTTTACTTCTTTCTGGGTTCTTAGATACTTCTCCATTCAACTAGTACTTGGGGAAACTGTTGGGGTAAGGATCACTTGGGAACTTGGGGAGTTTTGTGTACCAGGACATGGGCCAGAAATCAATCTCTGATGTTGATTGCAAGGGAGGCTGAGAATATAATGGAACTGTGTAACCATATAGAAAGGGAAGCCATTTGGAAGGTAGCTGAATGCCAGTGCCACATAAGTGGACAGGACAATTTCAGAACTGCAAAGCAAAACCCAGGGACTCAAAACTCCAAGCCTACTACCCTGTAGCCTCACGTAGAATGTTTACTTATTGAATGTTTTAGAGAGCTACAATGAGGTTTTCCTCCACAAAATACTACATGCCGTGAATAAAAGTGGCATAGGAACATGGTCATGCTTTACACTTATCCTCCATTTTCCTTTGTGTTTGACAACTGATTGGCAACCACATTTGCTGAGTCCTTGAACTCTCAGGCTTTGTGCAAAATTAGCCTTCAGCATGAAGATAGTTATCCCTCAAGCCAAGAAACCCAGAGGGCCAAACATATAATTAAAATATTTTCCAAATAGGTATCAGATTATATTCATAGCAATAAATAAAGCTATACCAGAGGCTATAGAGCTATGGAAAAATAGGAGTCATTTTTCTTTAAAAAAATGTGGCATATTTTTTACTAAAAGTGAATTTTTTGAAATAATAGGTAAGCTGTCCTTGTTATTCATAAACATCTTATTTATGCATCTTCACTGTTGTGATAAATTAGTTGGGTTTGTTTTATATTTCCCTGCAGTTTACTTTAAATAATCCTTCACAGTCGTTCACCACAAGACCACATAAGGTTCTTTTTTTAATACCTAGAATGCTGAAATAGCACTTTGAGCACAGACTGTAATGCATAACAAGTGTATTATTTCTTCTTGGGAATGCCAGGCAAAAACTCATTCTTTTTACATTGTCTGTTTTTAGCCCAAATTCTTTAAATCTGTTGTGTATTTTAAAGGGTGATATTCCTTGACCTTACAACCAGACACTGTACCATTTCCTTCCCCTCCACCTCCCATTACTCAAGTGCTACTATAGCCACTTCCTGGATTTTATTGCCACAAAATTCTGACCACTTAAATGAGAGTGTTAACAAAATATCACCCCTTCTTTTTACCACTGTATCCATCTCTTTAGTTCGTCCACTTAGCCCCTTGACTTTCTTCAGTGGCTTGGCTTATTCTATCCACCTACCCTAGCAAGACCATGGATATTGTCAGTAACAGTTGTGTTTTTTTTTTAATTTCAGATGTAACAGCAATGTTAAAATTGACAGGTTTATTCTAAACTGCGCCAAGTAAATTTAGCCATTTAAGTATTTTTAAAGGTGTTCCCTCCAAAAACAGAAAAAAAGAGGGAGCTTTTTCTTTTTCCACCACCACACACTAGTTTCCCAATAGTTCTCTTTTTGGAGGATTTTCAGTTGATGACTAAACTGCTTTGGAGATATTCAGAACTCCTCTCTTCAACTGAAAACTAACCTGGACAATTTATATATTATATAGATTTCTCTACAGATTCTTTCTTTTGAACCTAAATGCAAATACCATACAGTTTTAACTTATTTGCCCCACAGCAAAAATTATCTGTCCTGAAAAATACCTTGGCTACATTGCATGATTTTCTAGTTAACAGGACTACAATTTTACCTCAAAGATTATTTTTTTTATATATCAAAATGACCAACTCAACATTAAACATTAGTTCAGTCTTTACTGACTTATAGGACTATGAACTAGTCCCCAGCTTCTACTTCTTCCACAACTTCCTCTTTTATAAGTGGATGGAATTATTTAATACAGATTTGAGGTAGGACAATTAACCCTTTACAATACTTAGAATTAAGGTTAATTCCTTGACTTGTATGGGAAAAGAAACTGTATAATGATAGGGAGCATTTGTACTCAATTCAAACTTTAATAGGTCTCTCTCTTTAAATAACATGTACTTAATTGTCATGAGGCAGCAATTTGGTTTTCAGTAACCTCATTTAGGGATATATTCATAAGACTCCTTAGATAGTCCAGGTGAAATGGATATAGAAATAGAGGCAGTGTCATCTCAGAAAACTCATTTATATATCACAATCTATTTTGATATCTGGAAGTTTTCAAAAAGGCTGAATTCTTCATGCTAATTATGTCCTCTATAAGTCAAGCACTCATCTCTTGGCAAGAGTAAGCTGAAACTTATTCACGAAATAAAGGCTGAGTGCTAAACTTTTTCTTCTAAGCTTATATTTGATTGTTTAAAAGGAACTGATAACCAAGAAACCAGCTTGGTCTTTCTGCTTTTTTTTTTCTTTCTTTCTTTCTGCTTTTTTTTACGACCTTAAGATTAGAACCCAGCCAGGAGTGGTGATGCACGCCTGCGATCCCAGTATGTGGGAGGCCGAGACAGGAGGATCGCAGGTTCAATACCAGCCTAAGCAAATTAGTGAGACCCTGTTTCAAAATGAAAACTAAAAAGGGCTGAGGGTAGAGTGTAGCTTTTATAATAAAGAAATTTTCAGGATAATTTGTGATTCTAACATATTACGTAGCACCCAAGGCCCAAAAACCCCTCTACTGCCATTGTTATTACCATATATCTGCCAACTACAGTCATAGTCATATGTGACACACCTGTTAAAGAAGAGTGTTTAACTTATGGGCCTCTCACTTTAGATGTTTTCCCTTGCACTACAGACCTGATTTATGTTGATGAGTATAAACATATAAAAGTGCTTACTCATCTTTTTAATTGTGTCTTGTGAAAGCTAAAAAGTATTCTATGGCATAATTTATCCAAAGAACTATGTTGCGTACCAACTTGGTCGAGGTTATAAGATAATAAGAATTAGAACCTGACTCACAGTCCACACATGGGAAGAGACAGTCACGCTGCAACTCCCATGCAATTTGACAAAGGCGGTGGTGAGAGCAGGCGCGGAGCACTTCAGCTCTACATAATGTCTCGAGAATCTCTGCTTTCCCTTCTGCTTCCTCTTCCCCAAATGATATTTCACACTTACCTTTTTTAAGTATTAGTCAAATCCTGTTACGTTTTATATTTAAACATCTATATTAATGCCCCACCTTTGGCGAAATTACTGTCTCCTTTGTACCAATACTAAAATTTCCACATCTTCTACATCATCCATGTCAACAAGCTATAACATAACTATTTATTTATACAAATCGCCTGTGTTAGTCCTTGAGTTTGGAATAATTTTACCCAATTTTATATTATTCATGCCTAGCACAGGGCCTAGAAAATAGCACTTAAGCCGGGTGTGGTGGCACGCTCTTGTAATCCCCATGCTTGGGGAGGCAGAAACAAGAAGATCGTGCAGGTTCAAAGCCAGCCTCGCTGGCTTAAGAGATCCTGTTTCTAAATTAAAAAAAAATATATATATATGTGTGTGTGTGTGTGTGTGTGTGTGTGTGTCTGGGAGTGTAGCCCGGAGGTAGAACAATTTCTAGGAACTCTAGTACCACCAAAAAAAAAAAAAAAAAGACAGAAAAAAAGAAAAAGATAAGAAAAGAACACTTAAATATTTGGTATCATTAAATGCATATTTTATATTTAAATAATTATATATTTTATAATATTTATGAAATTACATTTTATGTTCTAGAATTTAAATTGAATTTTTTAACTGAATAGCAAATTTTGTCAGGAAAAAACAATGAATATTTATAGAAGAAATAATATTTGAGAAAGAAAAAGGAGAAATATACCCTGAGGAATGGAAGAGTGTATATAAGCAGAGGAACAAATAAATGGGATGCATAGAATTGGGCCAGGAGTTGGGGAAGGATTCATGGTTTCAGAGTTTCATAAGCATATAGTTGATGGTGAGCAAGAGCCATGAGAGTGTAGAAATTATTGCTGAGAAGGTTAGTAAGATAATATTTTCATTAAGCAACATCTAGTGAGAGATCGTATTTCTTTTTTTTTTTTTTTTGTGGTACTGGGGGTGGAACCCAGGGGCTTTTCTACCTCCAGGCCATATGCCTAGACCTATTTTTTTTATATTTTATTTGGAAATAGGGTCTCACTAAGTTGCTGAGAGCCTCACTAAGTAGCTGAGGCTGGCTTCAAACCTGTATGATCCTCCAGTCTCAGCCTCCCAAGCACTAGGTGCCACCTCGCCCGGCTAAGAGATCATATTTCTAAGCATTGGTCCCTAACCTTTCTCCACTTTTATAAATATATTTTATTTTTAGAACAGGTTGAGTTCACTACAAATTGAGAAAAGGGCACATGAAGGTTCCCACATACCCTCTGCCCCTACGGAAGTAAAACTTTTCCCATTCCCAACATCCCCACCCCAATGGCACATCTGTTATAATTGGTGAGTCCACATTGGCACACAGAGTCTACAGTGTGCATTCCAGCACGTTAGGGTTCACTCTTGATGCCGTATGTGTATAAGGTGGCACATATTTGCTATTGCAGAATGGTTCCACTGACATAAAAATCCTCTGCGCTCCTCCTGTTCATCTCTCTCTTCCCCTAACTCTTGGCAAACACTTATTTCTTAGGTGTCTCCATCGTTTTGCCTTTTCTAAAACATCATAGGACTGGAATTATATAGTGTGCATTCTTTTTTGGTTGGCTTTTTTTTACTTAGTGATATTTAAATGCTTTCTGTGTCTTTTCAAGGATTGATAACTCATTAAAATTCCATGTTTGGTTGTACCCGTTTATTTGGTTATACCAGGTTATTCATTCATCTACCTAAGGACATCTGGGTTGCTTAGCAAATAGCAATGAAGCTGCTACACACATCAATGTGTAGGTTTTTGTGTGGACATTAATTTCCAACTCCTTTTGCTAAATACCGGAGAGTACAATCGTGAGGGGATATGACAAGACTATTTCATTTTGTAGAAAACCTCCAACCTGTCTTCTCAAGTAACTATACCCTATTTCCACCATCAATAAAAATTCCTGTTGCCCCTATTATTACCATAATTTGGCATTCTGGATTTGGGAATTTTTTTTTTTTTTTTTTTTTTTTGCAGTACTGGAGTTCCTGGAAGCCCTTCTATCTCCGGGCTACACTTCCAGACCTATTTTATATTTTTTATTTGGAAACAGGGTCTCTTAAGCCAGCGAGGCTGGCTCCCGAACCAGCACGATCCTCCTGTCTCCGCCTCCTAAGCACGGGGATTACAAGCGTGCGCCACCACGCCGGGCTGATTTGGGAAATTTTAATAAGTATGTGCTCGTACTGAAACTTAGCAGAGCCACAGAACACTTTGAAATCAGAAAGGATCTTTTCCACTGAAAATAAGTATACTTGTGTGAACCACTATTATTATTATTATTTTTGATTTGTAGACTACCTAAATTCTTCCAAAGAACATATAGAACAATGAAACAATCTTTTTTGTTTTTTTCCCTTTCCATATTGAGAGTTATGAAAGGGTATGCTAATCTTTGTTTTTGGAGTAACTGGAGAAAACTACTTTAAAGTTCAGTGAAGAGAGAAGAAAGCAGATATCAAGATTCCAGTTGAGTCACTCAGAATGGAACCTCTTGTTCACCAACTTCAGACTCTCAATTTTTCTTGGCTATTTATATATTCCATTATTTTATTTCTTTCATTCTAAGTTTTTGTTTTCTACCTGACAGAGCTCCTAGACTGAGGTTCTAGGTGTCTTTACCATTATATTTCCAGTGCCCAGTAGACTTCCTGGGCTGTCATCATTCAATAAATATTTGCTAAAGAGATGAAAAGGACATCTGAACTAATAGGGAACATATTATACATATTTAATGATTCTTCTAAAGTAATTATTTTACAACTTTATGGCTGATAAGGTAAGGTAATGATTTCATCTTTTACATGAAATTATATAAACCTTGCATAGCATTATCATACTAATCTATAGGAAAAGAGTCAGCAAACAACATATGCCACTATTCTCTACTTCCTCAGCTATGGCAAACACAGCTAGATGACAGGACAGCAGCCAGATTTCTAGTTGATTCCATTATGGCTTATTTGTGTGACCAACAAAATAAGGCATAAGTGATAGTAAATCATTTCTGAAACCAGATCTATCTCTATTTCCATCCCTATTTTATCATAAGTACTAGGAACGTCTACTACTAAGTTGTGAGGAAAGTCTTATCTTATGAGGAGTTGAGGCTTCTGGCTGAAGGCTGGAAAGGATCTAGCTGCTAAAAGCCATATGGAGGAAGCCACTACTGAGGATCCCGACAAGCTTCCAATGATTGCAGCTATTTCAGTAATCTTGCCTACAATCCCATGAGATTTTCTAAGCTCCAATCATTCAATTAAGCTGCTTCAAGATTCCTAACCTACAAAAATCCATGTAATGATACGTGTTTGTTGTTTCAATCTTTTAAGTAGCCAGGTGATTTTCTAGGCAGCAATCTACAGCAAAGACAACCACCACAATGTCTTTTGCTCTTTACTGTGCTCTGAAACTACCCCAAAATTGTTTCAGCATCATAGTGTGGGCAGCCACCAACATTTCACTGATGTTGGAAGGGGGTGAATTCCATTTAGAAGCCCATCATGAGCAGAAGTCTGAGGTGGCTTAACCTTGGTTTAAGCCATCACTTGCTAATGATGAAGTTGACTTGCCACTGGAACTCCCCCTCATATATCATTGCATTCTGCCCTTCAGAGTGCCAGGGACCTATAAATAAATGAGCCTTGCAGAAAGTGGCTGAAGATGCAATGTGTCCTGGATCAACTGAGGTCTAAATGGAAAGGAATCTTTGCAGTTAAGTCCATTACAATAAAAGACCACGTGGAATTCAAATCTTAATGTATGTTTTGTGCATCTTTCTGGAATGTACTACTTTTCTTTCTAAGAAATGACTATAATTGATAAGAATTAGAACTGCCATTCTGGCCACATTTTCAAATTCATCAGTCTAGAATTCTCTCTCCAATATTATGAACGTGTTTTGGGAAGATCTGGCTGGGTGTGAAATCAGAATATGGTGCTCTTCTTAGAAACTTAAGAATGATGTCTATTGAAGCCACTCTGCCCTTCACATCCTGCTGTGTAATCTATTTTTCATAACTTTACGTGAACTTTTTGTGAGACCACTTACTGTTTCCCAGAATACCCTATCTTAAGTTAATGTTTTCTATAAGCCAAAAAATTCTCTGAGGCAAGAGCAGTTATGCTTAAAGATTAAATAGAATACCATTCTATGTGGAAGTTCCTAGAAACAGAAAGTGTAGAATGTTCTTTTCTGGAAATATTAAGCTCATTACATGGATAGTTTTCAAGCAAATTCACTGGGGGGTATTAATGGGACTGAGAAAAGAATGAAAGCCAGAGTTGCTATTATTACTTCTAAACTATGATTTTTAAATTTATGTAAAGATAATAAGTCTCTATAAATTATAGAACCAGGCAGAAACTTTATGAATTTATTGAGAAATTCAAAGTAACGAGTTTACTTGTTCAACAAACTTTTGAATAGTAATGTAATGCTATATAAT
This sequence comes from Muscardinus avellanarius, assembly GCF_963383645.1. NCBI lineage: Eukaryota > Metazoa > Chordata > Mammalia > Rodentia > Gliridae > Muscardinus > Muscardinus avellanarius. Next base: position 54,459,991 of record NC_137801.1, read on the forward strand.
ATATACCGTTTGCATTCAGTAAATATTTAAGGATTATAATTGATTGAATGAAACAGTAGAGAAACAGATAGCCTGGGGGAGACATATAGTAGAATGCCCATAAGAGCAGAAAATAACAGAGAAGAAAAAAATAAAAAGGTAAATGTTTTTCATGGTACAGTGTGAGTAGTTATACATTATAAGTCTTTATTGGAAACCCTGGTCAGATTATGAGGGGAGGAAAAGACTGATACAGTTAAGCAAAGTAAGAAACTATCTTTATTCACACAGTTTAGTTTGGAATAAGTGGGAAGTGCCTTTAAATTATGAATTTTGCAGCAACAAAACTTACTGAGGCAGTTTCTTAAAGCCCCAGAGAAATTGTTATCGTTTTCATCTTCAGGTTGACTTTAGCTTTGACTATCAGCCTTAGAATTTGAAGATGCCTCTCTGTTCTTTCAGTCCTCCCTCTAGCCATCCAGTATTGAAAACCTTTTTATTTCAGAGACCAAATGAGTATGTTTGCCAGTGAGAAAGTTTTTACTAGACTCTCTTCTCCCTTTTTTCCTGATGAAGAAAGTTGGAGTCAGACCTCTGGCCAATAGGAGGGCGTTGACAGATCCCTACACTGCCCAGCACATAAAATATTTATGCTTAGAGAAAGATAGCCTAAGTAGTCAGCAGAGTATTTTGCAGCAGAGAAGCCAAACGCCTCTCTAAAGGAGTAGAGTACGTTCACAAAGGCTCCTCTTTCTAAAGTGAAAAGTAAACTGAGATTTCCATACTACAAGATTGCTTGATGACCCTTTGACTAGCAAATGCCAAGGGCTTTCTTAAATCAGTCAATTTAATTGAAGAGAGGGTGCACTTTTTCTTGTTTATTTGCTTTCTTATATGGGACATTAATAAAGACATAAATTCCTGGATGGAAAGGGTAGATTTCAAATAGTAAGCAAGAGTTTCCTTTTTACACACTCCTGACCCCAACAATGACCCAGGATGGAAGTTTTTGAGTACAGCCTCTTATTTCACAGCCTCAACATTATTTGGAATTGTGGAGAGAGGAGCTGAGCTTTGATGTTGACACACTCAAAGGAAAGCAAAGGACAAGGAGAAAAGCACAGTGAGTGTAGGACCGCTGACCTTAGACAATGCTTGACTGGTCTTCCTAGCCCAGCCTATATCCATGGCCTCTCCATCAGCAGTAAGGGGGCAGGAAGGGCTTTCCTTTCAGTTAAAAGCAGAGGGTGAGCCGAGCAGGCGGTTCAGAGGGTCATTAGAAAGCATCAAAGGAGGCAGCCTCATGATGGTAATAAGACGGCTGCGAGGAAATAAAGTGGGCATTGATCTGCACTATCGAGTGTGACATTTTAACCGAAGCTAAAAGCCAAGAGCAAATCTGGCCCTCTTATTCATCTGCCTGCCTGTTTTAGTAAATTGTCTTCCCCCTCCCCCCAAACCACTGGCCTCAGAGGTCACTTCATATTAGCTGGCTTGTTAATACTGAGGCAATCAATACTTAATCAACAAGTAATGGGATTTTGCAGTCATCTTGTATGATCTTTCAATAAAGCCCCGAATCCATCTCGGCCCATTCCGAGCTTGACGAAAGGTGTGCAGTCGCAGCAGACCCTGGATTTGATGGTCTGATGCTCTTCGGCTGATCTGCATCTTATTAAGATACCGGGCAGCCACTGTCCTTCACCCCTTTGTTTCCTGATCCCTGCAGAGCACAGCATGGCATGGAATCCAGGCATCCCAGATTTTACATGCATCAGTAAGAAAATTCAGGTTTCTTCACTGCAGAGCGTTTAGGCCTTCTTGATAGCATTATACAATTAAAAAATTTATAAAGTACTAGAGACAGAATAGTAGCATCATAAGGGGGAAATTTTAAAGGGAAATGGCTGTTTTAATATATGATATTAAAGCCAGGGAGCTGAAATCCCCATCTGTCCCAATTATTGAACACTGGGTTGCCCAACCTTTTCACAGAATAGGCTGTGAATGACAATAGGGAAGGACTCAGGACTTGGCATTGGCTCTAGACATCCAAAGAGGGTTCTGAAGGGGAAATGGTCTTGTGACATGGAACTTAGTTTTCATTACTTCTGTTAGTACTTGAATGTGAGTGTTTTGTACCCTTGTAATACTACAATAGTTTGTTGTAGATCTTTAGAGGCATTCTGCAATAAGGGAGAGGGGGCCTCTGTGGGGAATGCCTTGCTATTTATTGTCCTGACACAATCAAAGAAGATTTTATCTTGTGAATTAACCTTTTGGTGTTGTCTGACCTTTCCACTTTTAGGTTTGGAGCATGGATGAGGACAGTGTTTGAAATAATCATGATAATTCAGGCTCATGAAAATTGGTAATGATGAATAAATCTGGAGTGTAAATTAATCAATATCTTTCAAGTGAATAATCTATCAGAAAATTGGGAAAACAGAAGTCTCACCATCTATATATTCCTATCAGAAAGTAATCTGCATTATGAGAAAACTGACAATTGCAGGATGAGATCAAGGGGCACTGGGAAGTGATCTGAACATTTGATGGTGACAGGATCCACAATTGTGATGCTTGCAGCTTGCAGACAGGACACACTCACTATTCTGCATTAATTATCAAGCATATCATGTATGTGAGTGCCCCACCCACTATATGCATTATCCTATGACAATGTCGTAAAGTAGGTGTTATCAATATCCTCATTGTTCACAGGAATACACTGAGATTTAGAAAGTGGCTTATGCCTACCTAAAGTCATGTTCCTAACATAAAAGACAGCAGAAACCCAAATCCACATAAACTGAATCCAAAGTTGCATTATAAACTGCTAAGCCATATTCTGACTCCACCATTAACTATTTATGACACTGAACTGGTTCTTCACATTTTTGAGCCTCAGTTCTCTAATCAGTAAAGTGGGAAAAATTTTCATGCACATGTCTTTGGGTTGAGGATTGAGTTACTCAATGTTGTTAGCATAGAATTTGGCTTAAAGACTCCCTGAATATCATCACTGTTATGGTGTCATTATAACATCCCCTCATTCACAGCAGCTTGATATGGTATCTTCTCTCTTCAACTCAGCTTGGAAAGGAGTGGATAAAATTTTCGTTCATACCATGCCTTTGTTCTGGTTAAGCCCTGACTTATAACTCTACTAAAGAGTATAGCCTTCATTTAACTACAAACTCAGGGATTTAATGGTATATTGTGGGAGGCTTAGGATCTATTTTATTTAATTTAATAGTTTACTTTCTGGAGGTAAAAACAGACTTACAGGTGATTAAGTCTGGTGGAAGCTATGAGTAGCAGAATGTTGGCTAGGATTTTATGGCTTTATCCTTGAATTGTCTATGGCTATGTATTAGGGTTCTCCAAAGAAATCCAGTAAGATAAATAGGTAGACAGATAGATAGATATGATATGATATGATATTTATTACGGGAATTGGCTGAAGCAATTATGAATGCCGAGAACTCCATAATATGCCATCTATAAGCTACAGACCTAGTGGACCTAGTGGTGTAATTCTTTCTGAGTCTGAGACCTGAGTGCTTTGAGGGTGAGAACCCAAGTCCAAAATCCCTAAAACCTGTAGCTGTTATATCTGAGGGCAGGAGAAGATGGACATTGCAGATCCAGAGAAAAATAGGAGTGAATTTGCCCATCACCTTTATATTCTTTTAGGTCTCAAGGGTTTCACTGATGCCCACTCACATTAGAATGAGTAATCTACTTTATTCAGTGTACTGATTTAAATGCTAATCTCTTTGAAAAGCACCCTCATAGGCACCCTCAGAAATAATGTTTAACCAGATATCTAGGCATTCCTTATCCCACTCAGTTTGATATATAAGTCAACCCTCATAGCCAATTTTTGGCTGTGGCAATTTTTTCTATTCAATTTCTGGTTTTAATTTTATTGATTTCTGGCCGGGCATGGTGGCGCACACTTGTAATCCCCGTGCTTGGGAGGCTGAGACAGGAGGATCACACGGGTTCGAAGCCAGCCTCAGCTACTTACTGAGGCTTTCAGCAACTTAGTGAGACCCTGTTTCCAAATAAAATATAAAAAGGTCTGGGAGTATAGCCCGGAGGTAGAAAACCTCTGGGTTCCACCCCCAGTACCATCAAAAAAATAATAATTTTATTGATTTCTTTTCTAATTTTTAATTTTTAATTTTTTTTTTTTTGCGGGTTTGGGGATGGAAGCAAGAGGCATTTGACCTCCAAACTGCATACCCTGCCCTATTTTTTTTATTCTTTATTTTGAAACCAGGTCTCACTGAGTTGCAGAGGGCCTCACTAAGTAGCTGAGGCTGTCTGTGAACCACGATCCTCCGGTCTCAGCCTCCTGAATGCTGGGATTACAAGCATGCGCCACCACGCCCGGCTATTTTTTAATTTTTTAAATTGAAAATGGTATACATTTAAACTCCGCTTGGTGCCCTCTCCCCCCTCCCTTTTTCCTTCCCCCCTCCCAACAATTAGTGCTCAGGTTGACCATGCTATATTCATACTTTTACACATATTCAGTTGTAGCTCCTCTATTAATCATCCTCAGCCTTCTTTCTCTCCTATCCTTTCATTCTACCTTTGCTGAGAATTTTCCTCCATTATCTAGAGTCTCTCTGGTATCCCCAATGTTCCCTAGTTTGGGCATCTTAGAGAAAACATATGTCTCTTCTCTTTCTGTGTCTGGCTGATCTCACTTAACATAATCTCAAGATCTTTCCATCTTCTTGCAAATGCCATGATTTTGTTCTTTCTTATAGCTGAATAAAATTCCATTATGTGTATTTCCCATAATTTTTCAATCCATTCATCTTTTGATGGAGACCTAGGTTGGTTCCATATTTTGGCTATGACGAATTATGCTACTATGAACACGGGTATGCATATGTTACTGTAGTTCTCTAATTTCAAGCCCTTTGGAAAAATACCCAGGAGTGGTATAGCTGGATCATATGGTGGATCTATTCCCCGTTTTCTAAGGAATCTCCACACTGATCTCTGTAGCGGCTGAACTAGTTCTTCTCTAATTTTTTTAAATATGCTTTTATTGATGCCTTATGGTCTCACGTCATAATGTAAATCATGTTGATAGTGACATACATGCACACAGCAGTTTTCCCCACCCAGCCTCTCCATCTTCCCACTTCCCAATACAAAGTACTGAGATTGACATTGGTATTTTCACTTATGTAGACATAGTTGATGGTAGTAATTCTATTAATGGACCTCACCCTTTCCCCTCCTCTTCCCCTAGACTACCTCCCTGGCTCCACTGAAGTTTCTCTACCATTATCTGAAGTTTATCTGGTATACCAATTACTCCCAGAATGTATATTAGAGAAAATATATGACCCTTCATTTTCTGTGATTGGATAATCTCCAGGTTCTTCCATTTTATTGCAAATGACATCATTTTGTTCTTCTTTATTGCTGAGTAGAATTCCATTGTGTGGCTATCTCATAATTTTGTAATCCATTCATCTGTTAAACCTAGATTGGGCCGGGAGTGGTGGCGTATGCTTGTAATCCCAGCATTTGGGAGGCTGAGACTGGAGGATCGCGGTTCAATGACAGCCTCACCTACTTAGTGAGGCCCTTTGCAACTCAGTAAGACCCGGTTTCAAAATATAGAATTAAAAATAGGGCTGGGTGTATAGCTCAGAGGTAGAATGCCCCTGGGTTTCATGCCCAGTACCACACACACAAAAGTACTTAGGTTGTTTCAAGAATTGGGCAGAACCAAGTATAAAGGAGTTTATCAGTAATGTTAATATTCGAAAATCCAGGAGCAAGGGTAGCAGGTTTGCTATCAGGCAAATGTTTCAGCAGTAAGCAAGAAGCAGTCATGAAATTATTGGAACACATCCTCGGCTACAGAAACCAGACACTGGATTTGGGTTCCCTAGTACCCAAAAAGGAAAAAGCAAAAACAAAAACAAACAAACAAACAAACAAAAAACTAGGTAGGTTCCATAATTTGGCTACTGTGAATTGTGCTGCTATGGACACGAGTATGCATATTATTACTATAGTTCTCTGATTTGTGTCTCTATGGAAAGATAACCAGAAATGGAATATAGCTGGATCATATGGTGGATTCATTCCAAAAATATCCAAAGCAATTCTCAGAAATAAGAACCATGCTGGAGGCATCACAATTCCTGATTTCAAACAATACTGCAGAGCTATAATAATAAAAATCGAATGGTATTAGTACAAAAATAGACAAAGGATCAAAAGTAGACCAATGGAACAGAAGACACAGAAACAAATCCACACATTTATAGCCAACTGATTTTTTACAAAGGTGTCAGACATATACATGGGAGAAATGGCAGCATTTTCAACAAAAGGTGTTAGGAAAACTGGTTATCTAGTTGTAGAAAAAAAATTGAACTAAATCCTTACCTCTCACCCTATACAGGGGTCAAATCAAGATGAATCAAAAACCTGGAAGTTAGACCAGAGACTATAAAGCTACTAATTTTTATTATATATTTTCTTCAACTTACTTTGAATTTAATTTTCTTAGCTTGAATTTATATTTTTAAATTTCTCATCTGGTAATTCTGACATGTCTTCTATAACTGATTCTAATTGTGATGCTTTAAACTATCTCTTCAAATTGTTGTTTTGCCTCTTAGTATGTCTTGTAATTTTTTTTTCTGAAAGTAGACTTGTACTAGCTAAAAGGAACTGGAAAATATTATTTTAGTAAGGTAGTGTGGTGATAAGGTATGTGGAAAGAGGAATTACTCCATAATCCCATGCTAAAACTTAATTCTTTTGTAGAGTCCATGACTAGAGGCTCTGAACCGCATTCATTCTTCTCAGTACTTTTCCCTTGTATGTAGGAAAGAATGCTTAGAGATATTGAGTTGGGAATTTCCCTTCCTCCAGGTCAATTAAACTCTGATAAAACCCCAGCAAGGTAAGCTCTGGTAAAACAGTTTATCTGGAAGGCAGACCTTGTAAAAAATATAATTCTCTGGCATATTTAAAAACGGTGTCCTTTCCCTTTCCTCTTCCCAGAAGACCACCACAGGACTTGAGAGTTGGGAAGGGGAGAAAAAGAATGTTGTTGATTTGGTGTTGAGGACAACCTACATAGTCAATCACGAAGCTTTATAGAAAAACTCCTACGCTGCCCTATGACCTGGAATCCCTTGAAATTTTTTATTTTTTATTTTTATTATATTCCAACAAATGATTGTTTAAATGTGATATGAACACTTAACATAAGTTAAGTGACAAATATTTAAGTGCGTAATACAGCGCATCATTTCGAAGTGCTTTGTTTTTAACTCTAGGTGTGATTTTGTACTGCAGATGTGTACAAACATATTCATCTTGCATAACTGAAAACAAACTTTATAACTGAACAGGAGCTCTCCGTTAATTTTATTTTTTGATTTTGTGAGTTTCATTACTTTAGATACTTCCAATAAATAGAATCCATTAGTATTTGTCCCTTTGGGGTTTTTAACTTTCAGAGTTGTCCACTGTGAGCCTGGAGTCAATGCATCAGTTACTGGTTCAGATTTTGCATTTTTGTAAAGGTTTCTGCTCTAGTAGTTGAGATATTTTGCATCCATTTATGTGTCTGTCATTTTTTTGGAGGGGGAAGAAGTTTTACTTGAAAGCTCACTTTTCTGATAGATCTAAGGATAGTTTTTTTTTTTTTTAATTTGTATAGCTTTCTACTTATGTTACGATACATGACAACTTCTAGAGCCCTTACATGCCAGGTTGGAAAGTCCAATAATATCATTTTTAGTTGTACAATTTTAGAACAAGTATAAGCAACATAATTGACTTCTTTACTCTCTTAGTTTACAAGGAAGGAAACATAACTTCTATAAAATCACATATACATTAGAAATAGAATCGAATTAAAATCCAGATCTTTTGTTTCGGGGACAAGGATTCTCCAAGATGACTAATTCTGGCATCTATGAAAGGAGAAAAGAAAATGTTCATTATTTCTCACTGAATCTTGAGAATGGTATTCCAAGTGGAACTCCACTCTACATTGAACTGGAAATATTGAAGAAAGCCTAGAGACCGACAGACTAGAGAGGCCTCCTTCTCAACATCAATCTCAGCAACATTCTTCTTCTCTTCTCCCCAACTCCTCAGCATTGTGATGCTCTTCTAACCACTTCCCTGCCTACCTCTCACTAATGTGTCTTTTAGTAAACTGTTTCTTCTTTCAGACTCTGACTTGCCTCTCACTTTTAGATGTCAACCTCAGAGAAATCCAGACATGACACATATACTTTATGGAACTGATGATCTTATGGTCATCATCTTTTATTTTTTTATTTTGTTTTTTTTTTTGGTACTAGATATTGAACCCAGAGGTGCCCTTTAGCTACATCCTCAACCCTTTTTATTTTGAAATAGGATTTCACTAAGTTACAGCACACTGATCTCAAACATGTCTTCCTCCTGTTTCAGCCTCCCAAATACTTGGATTACAAGCATGTATAGTGCACCCAACTCAGTCATTTGTCTTTTGAAAATCCAAATATTTTAAGATAATCAACCAGGTACTAGTGACTACTATAGCCCTCACCAAGAAAAGTAAGGCCTATCTCTCATTCTGCCTGGCAAAAATAAATAAATAAATAAATAAATAAATAAATAAATAAACAAACAAACAAATAAATAAATAAGCTACAGCCCAACTAAATTATCTGTGCTCTTTTTTTCCCCTGAGAAGATCTTATAAGTATAAATAAATAAGCTCAGGTAGTCACCAGTTTAAAAAAAAAGTTTCTGAAGAAAAATAAAGTCCTAAGATGAATTAAATTTGGGGGAGAAGAGATCCTAAAGCCAATCTATAAATGTATTTCCTCAAGATTCTAGTCCAGAGGTCAGCACTGAATTTTCTGGATTTTCAAAATTTTGCATGAAATTCTTAGTTTCCCAGAAACACCTACCCAGATCCACTTTCCACCCTCTTTGACTTTCTATGAGTAGAAAAGGCTGATAGATGGGCTACGTCAAGGCCCCCTTCTCCCTCTGGCTTAAAATTGGCTAATGGGAAAACCAAGAAGATTTGTAGGCAAGACAAGACAAGAGTAGGCTGGGTATATATTCCTTCTACTGAGTCACTGTGGTTGCCTCAGAGTTCCTGTTAGACAGCTCCCCTCCTATAAGGACCGACTGTTTGGGCGCTCTCACTATCCCCATCTTTCACCCATTCAGGGTTGGGAGTAGTATGAGCTCACAACTATTACAAGTTCCAAATAGAACACAAACTCTTATGTTTCCCATATCTCTAGCCTTTTAATTGTCCCTTACAATATGCTTTTAAACATTATTTTATTTAAATGTGTTAGACTGACCCTAACAGATTCCACTTATACAACAATGAGAAGAAAATGCCTAAAGATTCCTAAGATCTTAGTAAAATTAAAATTTTTGAGAGCTTTGTGAAATAAAAATAGGTCTATATTCTATCATAGATTACCTTCTAACTTGACAGAAATCTCTGAAGTACGCTATGAGTCGAAAGTATGTTTATATTTTGGAAGGGGATGGTGGTAAACTTAGAAATTAGGATGAGCATCACATGTGAAAATAAATGAAGCTATGAATGGCATACTTCTTCAGTGATTATGATAAAGCCCAAACTCTTAATTTGGATAAATTGCTAACAACCCAACTTAGCACACCCATTTGCGGTAATCATTATTTTGCTGACTTGGCTGTATGTCTGGATTGCATTTCAATGGTGAATGCAAAGCCTATACACATTTAAGGATTTTCTTGCTAAACATCTCCCTATTCACAGAGAACCTAAACTCAGAAGCAGAATGTCCCAATGCCAAGGCTGTATTTCTAGTTGAACATTAAGGACTTGTGGAGTATGGTTTAACTCTTTAATGCTATTAAATGCCTTGAATCACTAAAGCTGGTTATAAAATTCAAAAGAATTCATTTCAAATCCAGGTTATTAGCCAATGACTGTTGATCTAATAAATCACATTCAGTTAGAATGCTTAATCCCAGTATAAACTCACTCCTTGATTAGATGCCATGCACATAAAGAGTCTAGTCTAACCACCCCCTTGCAGGTCTTTCTTAAAATTATTCAAATCAGCAAACTGCAATATTATAATTATTTTCCCCACTGGTCACACTTGTGAGTTAGGAGATTCTATCGGAATAAAACCTCAGTCAGGAAGCTCTAGTCCTATGTTTCTTACTAAAAAGTCTAAGTGTTTTTGAGCAAGTCACTTACCCTCTCTGAACTTTTGTTTCCTCATCTATAACATGGAGTATTTCCCCAAGTTATTTTTCAGACTGAGGTGGGCCCCTCTAAACGTTTGTGGGCTTACTCCAGTTCTTGAATGATGCCTGGCATATCCCATTTGCATCTCTGGATGTCTTCAGGCAGCAGGGAGAAATAGCTATGCATCCTGAGCATAGTCAGACCCCCAAACACAATGATGCCCACCTCTGCTCTCCAGCAACCAAATTCATCTGCTGGCTTAATATCAGCCTGACCTGCAAAGTCCTTGTCTATGTTCCAGGCCAACTTTGATTTCATTTTCAGCTGAGTTGTCTATTTTTCTTTGATATGATGGTTTATGAAGCAGACTCGAAAAGATTCTGAAATTGGTCTGGGCAGTGTTGTTTTAGCAGGAACCTTGAACTTCAATGGAAGAAGGCCAATCATACATTCTGTATTTGTTTCACCAGAGATGACAGTCAGTAGCTAATGCCTCAGAGCCTGCATTCTGAAAACACCTTTAACTGAGAGCTGCTCAGATGGAGAGAAGGGCAAGGAAAGGGAAATGAACATCTGGCAAGGCCAAGCACGTTACGAGTTGTACCCAATACCAAGCATGTCCTTATTAAATATTTCATGCTTTCCCCAGTCAGACATCACCTAACTATCAGCTGTTCTCTTCAGCAGGGATAAATTCACCTTTACAGCAGGATGCATTAGCACAGGGTTAATAAGCTACATGGAAAGTTTGTTTTCAATCCCCCACCCATCCCTCTCCCTACCTGCCTCCTTTCACTCTTTTTCTCTCTCCACTCCCAGTCCCTTATCATCCCTATTCTATATGGGAGCCATAGATGTTATCCATAAAAACTAAGTTGAAATATTTTCTCTCCTTTTAAACCCCCAGACCATCTCTTTACAAGTTGAAGGTAGGTGGGTACAAACTGAGTCCCTGTTTGGGAGCACTTCTAGTCCCGATCATGAACCAGGCTGAACAATAAACACTTTACTGTGTGTCTGCAATTTTTCTTTAGCTGAGTTCTTAGCTATGCTTTTAGGTGAATAAACTTCAAGGTCCTCACATTCTTTAACCTATTAGCCCTTTTCCTCTTACATACAATTTTATCAGATAATAATATTACTACCATCATCCTTTTGGTTAGTATTTATAGTGTCTCCCTCCCCCTTATCTTTAACATTGCAACATGTATTTGCTAAGGAGTTCTCTTACAAATAACATATAACTTCATCTGTTTACCACATCTGATAATCTCTGCATTTTTAACATAGTTTATGTACTCACTGGGCATTTGCATTTATCATTGCATTACTATAATTACCAATATATTTTAGGTCATTTTCACAATCATATTTTGGTTGCTGTTTACCATCTTTTTTTTTTCTTCTTCTTCATTTCAACCTTCTGATAAATTGAAGGGTACTTTATATTCCTCTCCAACCCTTATGTACTTTTTTTCTCACTCTAATGATCTAGAATGTATGCACTGCATTTTAATTTATTTAATAAGTGCCATTAATTTTGAAACAGACTTACATTGAATAAAATAAGTTTAAATATATCTACAGCAACTAGTTTTTCTGTTTTTGTTTTAAATATAAAAATAATCTTAGTACAAGTTACTTCTCCATTAAACATCATACTCTTCTTGACTTTGTTGTCTAGAATAATAATTTTACTTATCTGAACCTAAAATCTTATATGAGTTCACAAAAAGAAATTAATATAAACTTAAAATATTTGATCACTTCAATCATTATCTATGCTCTTCATAGTTTAGTTTTATTTATAATCCCTTCTTAGGGCTCATTTTATTGTTTAATTTTTGGAGAAGCATATGTTTAGAAATTTTTTTAGTAAGGTATTGTGTGGGGAAAAAGTACTCAGTCTAAAAATATCTAAAATGTATGTATTTCATTCTTACTTTCAAAAGAAATATAATTTCCTTAAATTCATTGAAGATAAGAATCCACTATCTCTGGCCTTTGAAATTACTGGTTAGAGGCTGTTGTCAAAACACACACACACATGCTTGCGCACACACACAATTGTAATCTCCTCTGAGAAAATATCTTTTTTTTTTTTTTTTTTTGCAGGTCTGGGGATGGAACCTAGGGGAATTCGACCTCTGAGCTATACCCTCTGACCTATTTTTTATTCTTTATTTTGAAACCGGATCTCACTGAGTTGCAGAGGGCCTCACTAAGTAGCTGAGGCTTTCAGCGAACTGCGATCCTCAGATCTCAGCCTCCCGAATGCTGGGATTACAAGCATGCACCACCATGCCCGGCTAAAATATTTTTAATCGAGATATCAAAATTACTAATTTATTATATTAGAAGAACTATGTTGAATTTAAAATTTATGATTCCATATGAAGTTAATGGAATTTTCTAATAAACTAAGGTGAGTGACCTAGGTTTAAAACTTTGTTAAAAATGATGATAAGCTAGGTCTGGGAGTGTAGCCCAGAGGTAGAAAGCCTCTGGGTTTTACCCCTAGTACCACCAAAAAAAAAAAAAAGATGATAAGCAAAATAAAAGAAAGTGTAAAAAGACCCACTTCTATGTCTATATTTGAACTGTTTGTTAATAACATCTTTCCAATTTAAGAAATAACCACCTATATCACACATGCTCATGTTAGTGGCTTTAAAGGAGAAAGCCATACACTTTAGCTACAGGTGTATAGTCACTGAAAACTTAGAGAAAAATCATAGAAGTATTAAGCTTTATTTTTCTAATATTCTGTCAGTTTCTTAAGGACATGAGTAAAGGATCTTTTTCATATTTTGAAAAAGTGCATGGGAAGAATAATGAGTAATAATGGATGATTAACTATTTTAATAGGCAAATGAGTAAACAAAAACAGTTTGATCATATAAAGATTGTGAACAAGAAAATTGCCACAGATAAGTCCCCACAAATTCATCTACCCATCTTCTCAGTCTTGTGATTGGAGGTAACGATGCTCCTAAAACCCTGTAAGCCTCCTAATTATTATCAGCATATTTTGGAATAGTGTCAACATAAAAAGAAAGTTCATGTTTAAAGCATCTTTTTGTACGAACAGTCACTGTATTGCTGTTTCCTTCAGGTCCTGGAATAATTTAAAGGATCATCTAACTTTTGAGAATGAGTTATTTTATTTTTATCAAGTAAGACAATGAGTTCTTTTGCATTTTCACCAGAAATGCATGTGTGTTTGCACACATCATACACATACACATCGTGTTATTCAGAATGGCCTCAATGCAGCATGGTGTTGGCATAAAATCTAACATGTAGACCAATGGAACAGAATCGAAAGCATAAAAATAGACTTATGCATCTATAGCCACCTGATCTTCAAAAAGGGTGCTAAGAACATACAGTGCAGAAAAGGCAGTCTTCAATAACTGTTACTTGAAAAATTGAATATCCACATACAGAAAAATGAAAATAGACCAGTCAGTGATGGAAAGAAGGTTGGAACTAATTTTCATACAACTAAATACCCTGCAATTTCTCTACACAAAGAAAATTTTGCTTGAATTAACCAATATTAGTGTAACAAGATCTTTAAACTGAGTTCCTGGATATTAAATGAAAAGTAACCAAAATGTCCAGCTCAAGTATCATTTATTCTAACATTTATTATTATTAACATTTAAGTAGCCCTTACTGGGTCCCTGGCACATTCTTACATCTTTATATTTATTAAATAATTTATCCATCACAGCAACTCAGTGGAAGGGGTTACTACACCCATTTTACAGAGGAAAATATCCTAAGGCACTACTTCATAGTAATTTCCCCTAAAGTAACAGAATTTAAAACTGGCAAAGACGTCAAACACCATGACTCTTAAGCACCGTGCTATTTGGCCTCTCACTGGAGTGATTACTTATGTTATAATACCAAGAAATATCTTAAAATCATGAATAAAAAATAAACCAATTTTTCTCCTATATGCTATTTTTTTTAAAAAAAAGTTTTTTGAAATGTCTATATGCTTAAATTTGTATTAATTATAATATGTTATTTTTTAACTATGCCAAATCAATGACTTTACTTGAGTGTACTGAGTTTAATTTTTTAAATGAATGCTATTTATATTTAAAATTCTGAGACTCCCATTTACACATTTAGTTATTAATATATATTTTTTCAAGCTTATAGGTTTCTGAGTATGATACAACATATCCAGGGAACTTCATCTGTTCCTAATCCATTTGCTAGGAACCAATAGACCATGCTGCTTCATGAAGCATCCTAGATCCTGGTAGAGGATCCTCTTCTTCTTAAAGCTAGATTATCATTGGATCAAGTGCATCTAAATAGAGATATGCTATTTTTTTACACTTTAAAATATTTGTGTTTTAGTATTTTTACAAGTACTCTATTTTTCTCTAAAAAATAGCAATTTTAAATTCCATTTTCTATACTTTGGGATGATGCCCCCAAGGAAGAAATAGACTCTTAAGCCTAAAATAAAATAAAAACATTTCACTAGAAAAAGTTTACTTAATTTATCTCTCTTATATTCATATTAATTATAAAAATTAGCTTTCATAGTCCCATCTGTTTACCCTTGTAGTTTCTGAAGCAAAAACACAAGAAGAAAGGAAGGAAAGAAGAAAAAAGGGAGATATATAGAGAGAAAAGAACAAACTTCTTGAGTTATATACACATATAATATAATATATACAATATTCAATTGTCATTTTAATTCTAGGATATTGAAATTAACAAAAACATATTATCTCTATGAGTATGCATTAAAAAAAATCTTGCCAATTTCTCCGAGATTATAGCTTCTTTTAGAGTAGCATCCCAGTGCCAACTGCATCTATATCCTATATAACTTACTTCTATATCCTACGTATATCCTTCTATATCCTCAGTGCTCAGTTTAGCAGGATCTCCATGCTCTAAGGCTGATTTGTTGGTTGTATCACTATTTCCAATATAGAATTAAGTGGAAGCACTAGTATCTGTTGTTGGCCTACATACATCACTCAGTGTCAGCAACATCAAGAGTCTTTAATCTCTACTTATGCTTAAGTGTGACCAAAAGCGAAAGGCTTCACACTCTGAGACTATAATTATCAGCTACTACCTTCTACCAAAGCAGTCAGACCATTTTATGCATAGAAAACAACTGCATTTCCTAGGCTATCCCATTGCAATATGCCAGACAAAACTCTTAAAAATTTTACTTAAAACTAGTTAGTTTTATGTATCAAGTTTAAGGAATTTATGTATCCCTAAATAAGATTTCTGTGAATCATCATAAAAGTACTCTGTTAATTTTCTCTATAAAACTGAGCTTGATATAAAATAAAATAGTTATATAGAAGCACAAATGCAGAGAAGGCTCTTGTGGTAGAGATACCCAGTTATCTCTCAGTAAGTATGCTCCACTTTTCTAACAGTCAAAAACTTCAAATTTCTTTCTGTTGTTAGTGTATCAGGCAAGCTACGACAAGGAGGGACTTCTCACGGCAAACGCCTGGACGTCACACACACACAAGGACAATGACTTAAAGGTACAGAGACTAATACAGCAGAAGGATTTGAGGAGTTGACACCATGAAAATGAAAATGGCAGGTTGATTTTTTCATTTCATATGACATATACACTGAGGGAAAACCACAGTTGGCAATGAACAAGGCACTTAAAACTTGGCTAGAAAAAAAATCTATAGGCTCTCTGACACAGGAATAGAGGAAAGAATCGAGGCAGACGCAGCAGCTAAAAGGGAAAGGTTCATCAGAGAAGGAAGAAAGAAAAGGAAGTCTAATTTTGAGCATAAATGTCCAAATCTCTGGCTTTACTTTGAACCATACATAGGCAGCATAGAATCCTGTTAAAAAGCAAATCACTAAGTTGAGATTTGACTTGTAGCTTAAGTGGCAGGATCTTTAGTTTGAGTCTGACCAACTTTGTTGCCTTCTAAAACAACCAGGAATTATCTCTTCAGAGAAATACAATAGAGTCCAATGTCTTCACAAATAAATAAATAAATAATAAAAATACAATGTATTAAATATGCTTCAAAATTACTTGACATAAACTGGGAGTGGGCTGGGCTTGGTGGTGCAGCTTGTAATCATCTCGCTTGGGAGGCTGAGACAGGAGGATCATGCAGGTTCAAAGCCAGCCTCAGCTACTAAGTGAGGCTCTCAGCAACTTAGTGAGACCCTGTTTCCAAATAAAATATAAAATAGGTCTGGGAGGATAGCCCAGAGGTAGAAATTCCATAGGTTCCACCCCCAGTACCACCACCCCCCCAAAAAAAAAAAAGCTGGGCGTGGTTGCGCACACTTATAATCCTCACATTTGGGAGGCAGAGACAAGAGGATCACACAGGTTCAAAGCCAGTTGTACTGGCTTAAGAGACCCTGTTTCCAAATAAAAAGTATAAAAAATAGGTCTGGGAGTGTAGCCCAAAGGTAGAAGGGTTTCCAGGAACCCCAGTACCACCACCAAAAACAAAACAAAAAAAATTACTTGACATTGAAAAATTAAGAAAATGTTTCCTATTCTTGTAGAGAAAAGGCAATCAATAGAAATCAATTGTTTGATAGCTGAGATGCTGAAACTAACAGATAATTATAATTATGTACAATTATGTAGAAGAAAATATGAGCACAATTAATAAAAAGATCAGATAACTTAGCAGAGATAAATAAAATCTTGAGTAAGTACCAAAGGGAAATTGTAAAACTAAACAACTATAATATAGGAAATAAAAATTCAACTAGATGGGATTAACAGTGGAGATTACTAAGGACAGTCAGTGAATTAGTAGACAGGCAAAAATTAAATATTAAAGGTTAAATATACATGTAATTAGAGTCCCAAGAGAGAAAGAATGGGACAGAAAAACCTTTTGAAGAAATAATGGCTTAAAATTCCAAAAATTGGCAAAAGACAAATTAACACAATCAGAGAGAATAAAAACACTTCAACCAGGATAAACATAAAGAAAAATGTGTATAGGCACAGCATTATTAAACTACTGAAAACCAAAGACAAAGAGTCCATATTTTCATATAGTATATGGTTGCCTGAAATGAAAGGAACATTTTTCAGTCCCCTTTACAACTACATGTGGCCACATAAGTCAGTGATGACCAATAGCATGCAGGGAAAATTATGTATTCAATTCATAGGCTGTGTCACTGAAGAAAGGATATGTACTCCCCTTTTCTCCTTTATGCTGGTTGGAGTGTGACATGGCAGTAGGTCATCCTGGACTGTGAACAAGAGTGACACTTTACAGATGGACTTGTAATGAGTAGATCACCACTGTGACGCTGGCCGCCTCTTAATTCATTTTGTGACTTTTTTTTTCTTTTGGTGTCTTACTGAGGATGGAACTCAGGGGAATTCTACCTCTTAGCTAAATTCTCACCTCTAATTTTTTGAAACAGAGCCTCACTAAGTTGCTGAGGCTGGCCACCAACCTGTGATCCTCTTGTCTCAATCTCCCGCATAATGGAATTACAAGCATGTGCCATTATACCTGGCTCATTTTGTGTCATTATAACAGAACACTCAGAGCTATATAATTTATAAAAATACAGGTTTACTTTTTATATATCTAGAAGTTAGCAATTCCAAGGTCAAGGTGTTGTCATGTTACTTCATGGTATCTCTGCTTCTAAGATGGTGTCTTGAACAGTGCATCCCCTGGAAGGAAAGAATAGTATGTCTTCACATGACCATGGAGCAGAACAGCAAGGTAGGACCAACTTCTCCCATAAAATCCCTTTATAAGTGCACCTGTTTCCATTAATAAGGGAGGAATCCCATCAACTCTTAAAGGCCCCATAATCTAATACAGTGATATGGGCGACATGTGTATTTTTTAGGAGAGACATTCTTACCATAGCAACCTATTGAAGTAACAACCTTTTGCCAGCATCAGCGTGTTGTGTAGCACAGAAATAAAAATATTTTTTTCCTTTGGGAAAAAATACAAGTTTTATCTGTTACTTTAGGTTTTCTAATCATACAATTAAATATGTTTTTACATGTATAAACCAAAAAAATTCCTATCAGTTTCTGAAAATACTTATATAAGGCAAAAAGAAAAACATCAGTAAGAAAGAAGTCTGGCAAAGACATAATTAGATTTTTTAAAAAAATGTTCTACTTTAATAAGGTAAGAGGTTATTAGTGGAATCAAAGTGCTATTATCTTTGGTATTTTTTCCTAAGCCTAATGTAAGTAATGCTTAGTTAAGTGGCTCAGAGGAGTTTTCAATCAATCAACTTCAAAAAACAAAAGAAAGTCATAAACATAATTAAAGGAGCCTATTGATATTTTTCATTTTACTTCCATCCTGGTTTTGTTATAATTAAAACCAGTGTCTATTCACTGCCTCTTACCTATTCTCATCTAATTTCTCCCTGTACCCTGGACTTACCATAAAGCTTTCCTAGGTCGATTTTGCTTTCTACTAAAAAAGCAGTGCTTCATGACATCAGCATAGAAAATATGTGAATTGGTTTTCTACTCTGAGTTGGGGTAGAACAATGATCTCTCAAGAGTGTGGATTATCATCTATTCTTTTCCATGTTTTATGGCACTACTCTCATCTTCAACCTCACAGGATTTTCAGCCGCTGCCAAAAACTTTTCCTGAGTTGAGAGAGTTACTATTTAATGATGCTACCCTATGAAGTAGAGCAGGTGACTCTTGAACAAATTTTCAGTATTGGATGTTGACTATAAAAGAATATCTATGTAGTTACCAATGATCTCTCATATATATGTGTGTGTGTATGTATATATATGCACATATATAGATACATAGGCATACATCATAACATATTTAGGAAATGAACACATTATTTCCTAAGTTTAAAGCAGGGCTTTGAAGAACAACAGTTCACTGGGCCACTTTAGGAGGCTGTCTACTGAGAAATGTTTGTTCTGTCTAAATATTCCTTGTCAGTTGCTTCTATCAAGAATAGCTGGGACCGGGCGTGATGGTGCACACTTGTAATCCCTGTGCTTGGGAGGCAGAGACAGGAGGATCGTGCTGGTTCGAAGCCAGCCTCGCTGGCTTAAGAGACCCTGTTTCCAACTAAAAATATAAAATAGATCTGGGAGTGTAGGCTGGAGGTAGAAGGTTTCCAGGAACCCCAGTACCACAAAAAAAAAAAAAAAAAAAAAAAAAAGCTGGCCAGGTCTCATGTCTCTCAGATGGCTTGTCAGTAGCTTGAATGCTCTGAGGATCAAGGCTCTAGAGCTAAACAGGAGGCTGATTAAGGTGAAGACTTTCCAACTAAATAGTGCTAATGAACACATGCCTCCCATGATCCTGTGTCTGAGGACACAGGGCTTTGCACTGAGTCCGCTTAGCACTCACTTCCAGTTTACTTTCAAACCACAGATAGGACAGTGACAGCTCCCTAAGTGTTTTATTTTCCATACCTAATTTAGGGCCAATCAGGAAAGTTGGACACTTTGCCGGCTGCAATGTCTTCTCCAGTGTCAGCAAATCCCTAGGACTCAGCTCCAATACCACCTCAAGTGCAGAGGCTGCTACACATAGAGTGTCATCATGTCATATCATGTCTTCAAATTGTTTTAGTCAACAAGTACTATTTTTAAAGGACAAACTAGGTTTTTTTCTTATTAATTTGAGCTCAACATTTTGGATCATTATTTTCAATCAATAAAGGTGCAGTAAAAATCAAAAAATAAATATTTGGTTTCTGTCCTCAACTCCTGGTGCACAATTCCTACAGCACTGGGGACCTCGTCAAAGATATAATGTCTTTTGTATGCCAATGATGTGATTTGTGATGGAGAGATTGAGGGCTAGCACCTTCAGGATGGGGCCTGGTTTCCTCCTTATCTCTTCCATTTGTCAGTTCCTGAGTTGTGTCCTTCGTACTACACAGGTAATAGTTAAGTCAATTGTTTTCCTGAGTTTTTAACTGAATTATAGAATCTTGGTGGATAGTGATAGCCAACTGAAACAGAAGAGTTACTGGGAACCCAGTATGGAGACTGGCTCTGAATGTGGGGGCAGTCCTGTGAAAGTGAGCACTTCAACCTGTGGGATATCTTGCTAATTCTGGGAAGTTGATGTCAGAATTGAACTGAGCTGCAGGACACCTGAATGAAGTCAGAGAATCAGACAATTGGTTTGCAAAAGACAATATGTATTTCATGTCAAGAGAGAGAATCAAAACCCCTTCATTTTTTTCTAGAAGTGGTGCTTGTTAGAAGTGGAGTCCTCACTAAATGATGGCTTGCTTTGGCAGATTTTCCTTTTGCAGTCAGGAACTATGGACCTTTCTGAGGCCATTTCTTAAAGCAAGTTTGAAGGTGAGATGGTTAAATTTTAGAGATGCATGAACTGGCAAGGGAAAAACAACCCTCCAAAAAGTACTTCCTAGAAATAAAAACAGAGTATACACAATTCTATTCAAAAGAACTTAGGAGCTTGGCATGGTGGTGCATGTTGTAATCCCAGCATTTGGAAGGCTGAGACAGGAGGACTGCAGTTCATGGACAGCCTCAGCTACTACTTAGTGAGGCCCTTTCTAACTCAGTGAGACCCTGTTTCAAAATAAAGAATAAAAAATAGGGCTGGGGGTATAGCTCAGAGGTAGAATGCCCCTGGGTTTCATGCCCAGTATCGCAAAAAAAAAAAAAAAAAGTACTTAGGTTGTTTCAAGAATTGGGCAGTACCAAATATATATAAAGGAGTTTATCAGAAATATTAATATTCTAAAATCCAGGAGCAAGGGTAGCAGGTTTGCTATCAGGCAAATGTTGCAGCAGTAAGCAAGAATCAGCCAAGAAATTATTGGAACACGTCCTCGGCCTACAGAGACTAGACACTAGATGGGTTCCCAAGACCTCTTCCATCAGAGAGAGGTCATTGTAGTTGTGGTTCTTAGATGACAGGCCCTTGGAAATACCAGGCCTAATTATCAGAATACAGAAAGGGTCAGGCTTAACACAAGAGAGACATGATGCTGAGTCTCAGAATGTCAGACTAATGCTTCTCACTGCTTTTTTCCTACAGTAAGAATTCCACTAAGAGCTTAGTAGTACTGACCTAAGGTCCAACACATTGTCCAAACCTAGAAGCATACAATGTCTGTGAGCAAAGTATGAGAAACAGTCCTGACAGTCTTAACCGGGAAATTTCTGTGGGCTATTATCATGTGTCTAGCATGGTTAGGAAGAAGAGATATGGATCCTCATTGGACATGTGTAAAATTTTCAATCACTTTTTTCTAAATATCTTTTTTTAACCACTTGCTTCTATTCTGTGCAATGAAGTGTTTGAGATTCTGGGAAAGAAATGACTAAATTTAGTGTTCTCTTGTCACATATATAAAGACATATGGTATTGCTGGATCATATGGTTCATTCTCATTCTTCTGAGGATCCTCCATACTCTTTTGCAAAGTGGTTGCACTAATTTTTATTCCCACCAAAAATGTATTAGAGTTCCCCCTTCTCCACATCCTCACCAGCATTTGTTGTTGTTTGTGTTTTGAATTATTGCCATTCTAGTTGGAGTTAGGTGAAATCTCAGGGTACTTTTGATTTGCATTTCTCTGATAGCTAGTGATGTTGAACATTTTTTATACATTTGTTGGCCATTGGAATTTATTCTTTGATGAAGTGTCTATTTAATTCACTTGCCCAGTTTTGATTGGGTTGTTTTTGTAGTGCTGAGTTTCTTGAGTTCTTTGTATATTCTAGTTATTAGTCCCCTATAGAAGTAGTTGACAAAAATTTTCTCTCATTCTGTTGGCTCTCTGTTGAGGTTCTTTATATTTTTCTTTGTTTTACAGAAGCTCTTCAGTTTAGTGCAATCCCACATATTTATCTGTCTTTCAGTTTTTTGTGCCTTTGGGGTATCTACCCAAAAGAATGAAAAACAAATTAACAAGCTAATGAATGCCTACCTGTGTTCATAACTGCACAATTCACAATTGCCAGACTATGGAACCACCCAAGATGTCCATCAACACATGAATGGATTAAAAAACTGTATGATATGTACACAATGGAATTTTACTCAGCCATAAAAAAGAACAAAATTACATCATTTACAGGGAGATGAATGGAACTGGAGAAGATTATGCTAAGTAAAATTAGTCACAAAAAGTAAGAAATCTGATGCTCTCCCTAATATGTGGAGGCTAAGAAGAAAATAGGTTATGGGAGAAACTCTAGATGAAGGAGAAACTATAGATGAACAAACAATGCTAACTAACTGAGGGGGGCTGGAGGATGGAAGAAGGAAAATTCCTAATGTGCACAATGTATATTCACAAGCATATCAGAGTCAATCACTAGCCAAACATGAGAATGAACGAAGGGGTAGGGAATGGAGTGGGGAAGGGCTCAATGAGTGATGTGTGCATGTATGTCTCTACCATCTTGTACTGCATTAAGACATATGACTGCAATGCACCAATAAAAAAAAATAAATAAGATTTATATTTAGGTCTTTTATCTATTTTGAGTTAATATTTGTATATGGAATTTGGTAAGGGTCCAATTTTATTCTTTTTCATGTAATTTTAATTTTTCAACAATATTTAGTTAAAAGATTATTATTTCCTCCACCAAATGTTCGTGGAAACCTTGTCAAATATAACTTGACAATATATGGAAGAATTTAGCTCTAGGCTTTTATTTAGCTCCAATAGTTTATATATCTGCCTTTAGAACAGTACTACACTGTTTCAATTATTGTAGCTTTATATGGTTTGAAATCAGAAAATATACATCTTCTAACTTTGTTCTTTTTCGAGATCGTTTTGGGTATCTAGAGTCCATATTCCATATTAGGATAGATTTTTTGCTGAAAAATAAATATATAAATATATGATAGTTTCACCTAAAAAAAAAAAGAAAAAATATTCTCTGGTAAGAAAGAAAGCAAAAAGAAATATTGAAATGTTATCTTTAAGTAATCAAAAGCTTGGTATCAGAAAATGAAACTGTTATGTGAGATTATCATTTTTAATTTTGGATAAATTGCTATAATACTAGATGTCAACCACTAAGCCAAGCATGGGAAGGAGGGATGGGGAGGGAATGGGGTGGGGATCGGGTGGGGGTTGACTGGCGATGTATGCATGTATGTCTACAAAAGTTTTCTTTGTATCCCACTATGATGTATGAATACAGTGCACCAATAAAAAAAAGTAAATAAATAAATAAAAATAAAGACATGAGGAGGCTGAGACAGGAGGAGCATGGTTTGTGGAAAGCCTCAGCTACTTAGTGAGGCCCTTTGCAACTCAGTGAGACCCTGTTTCAAAATAAAGAATAAAAAATAGGGCTGGGGGTATAGCTCAGAGGTAGGATGTACCTGGGTTCCATCCCTAGTACTGAAAAAAAAACATATGAAATAAAGGCAATTAATCATATATAAGAACTCACAACTAAGATTAAAATGGGAGGTCCAGCCGGGTGTGGTGGCACATGCTTATAATCCACGCGTTTGGGAGGCAGAGACAGGAGGATCCTGGTTTGAAGCCAGCCTAGCTGGCTTTAAGAGACCCTGTTTCCAAATAAAAATATAAAATGGGTCTGTAAGTGTAGCCCAGAGGTAGAAGGGTTTCCAGGAATCCCAGTACCACAAAAAAAAAAAAAGAAAAGAAAAAGAAAGTAAAAGGAGGTCCAGCCCCATTAGAATTCTGAAGAAGGCAAAGGCCTTTGGATCTCTGATAAAGGGAGTTAACATGTGTCTTGAAGGAGCACAGAAAATTAAAAGTTGAGGAGGATTTGAGTAGGTGTTTAGTTAAATGCAGAGGATAGGATCGATTGTACAGGTTGAATTATGTACTTCCCTAAAACTAGTTTTTACATTGTAGTCCTTCCCAGCATCTCAGAATGTGCTTCTGTAATCATAGAAGTTGACTAAGATGAGATCACACTGGAGTTTGACTGATGTAATGAAAAGGAGAAATGTTGCATGTATACATGCTCAAGGAGAATGCTTGTGAATATGGGAATTATGCTGCCACGAACCAAGAAATATCCATAACTGGGAGAAACGCCATAACAGATGCTTCTCCAGCATCTTCAGCAGGAGGCTTGTGCAAGGTACATCTTGATCTTAGACTTCTAGACCCCAGGCCTGTGAAACAACACATGTTTGTTGTTTAAGCCACTCTGTTGGCAGTAGAATTATGGCTGCCCTAAAACACTATCATGATGACCCAAAACACATATGTAAGAATAGACAGGATAGAGCCCAAGCAATGTTCATTCCATAGACACAGTCAGTTCTTTATAACTTTGGGTTTACATTTATACATTCAATCAACTTCAGAGTGAGAATGTTTGAAAAATTGGGTCTATACAGAATATATACAGACTTTTTTCTTGTCATTATTTTCCTAAAGTATATAACTATGTACATAGCATTTACATTGCAGTTGGTATTATAAGTAATCTAGGCATAATTTAAAGTATATAGAAGGATATGTATAGGTTATATGCAAATATACACTATTATTAGTGTGTGTGTGTGTGTGTGTGTGTGTGTGTGTGTGTGTGTGTGTTTGTGTATTATTGGGAAATGAATGAACCCAGAAGCATTCTGCTCTGAGTTGCACTCCAGCCTTATTTTATTTATTTATTTTTATTTTAAAACAAGCTCTCACAAAATTGTGAAGGGCCTTGCTAAGTTGTTGAAGCTGACTGTGGACCTTAGATCCCCATTCAGCGTTCCAAATACTAGAACTACACGAATACGCCACCACACCCAACTCAGCACCAGTCTGCACTATTTTATATATAGGACTTGAGAATATGTGGAGTTTGGTATCTGTGTGAAAATCCTTAATGCAACCCCCATGGATCCAAGAGACAACTATACTACCAACAGCTAACACTCTAAATGCTTACTCTCAGCTTCATATATTTTTAAAAATGTAATACTTTTAATTACTCTACAAGTAAAGATATGTTATCAGATTCATTTTATGGATAAGAAATAGAAATTCAGTTATCAGGATGTAGCTCAGTGGCAAAGTGCCTGCTTTGTAGGTACAGTGCTCTCTTCGATCCCAAGTTCTAAAAGGACACAAAACACTCTCTAAAAATGAGCTAAGAAACAGAAACTCAAAGAAGTTAAGAAAATTGTCTATGATCATACAGCTAGAAAAGTATAAAATGTTGGTAAAAGAGATACTGAAAAATCTGAGAGATGCAGTGACCAGAACAGGGCTTATTTCTGTCTCATTGGTGCATTTCTCTATAAACACAACAACACAGACAAGCAAAAACACACTGCCGGAGAAAGCAGCACCACCACACTTAATTTCTGGATGAGATCATCAAACAGTCCTGCAATTTTCTCAGTTTAGCAATGGGGACTCAATATCCAAAATAGATTTTAAAAGTCATGTGAGGCCAAACAGCTCATGTTGAATTATCACTAGGGACCAATCCCTGTGGCTCTCAGCCCAGTATCTCTTCACTGTCTCACCTACTTGTGTAAATAACGTTGACCAGGGAGTCCTCTGAGCTCTGTGCACCTGCTCCCCTCTTTTCTTTTTAAAGGGAGATCCAAATTTCTCCACTGACAACCTTCCAACTCCAGGTGGGGAGGTTCCTGATCAGCAGTGCCCTGTCTTGGATTTTTGCACCCACCTTGTGTTTTAACAAAAAGAAAATTTTAGATTTGGTATGTGGCTTGGTATAGAGTATTTGCCTAACATGTGTGAAGCCCTGGGTTCAATCCCTAGCACTGCAAAACAACAACAGAAGAAGCAGAAGAAGGAAAAGGAAAAGGAGAAGGGTACCTCTTCTCTGAACTGAAACATTACTCCTGCACTGAATATACAAAGTGCTCCTGCTAGGGACTTCATGATAAATATTTGCCTTGAATTATCACAGGCCTGGAACATTGGCTGTGCAGAGATGTTGCATGATGACTGTGAACATTTGGAATCTGGAACCTGTGATGAATAGATATACAGCTTTGCATGCTGTCAGAGCCTCTGGTTTGCCAAGGCAAAATGGACTTTATACAGCCGCAAGATTGACCTCGAAGAGCCTTAAAAGGCCGCACATACTCAAAGGTGCATTACCAGGCCTTACACTAATTCATCACGATAGCTAAAGTGCTCTGTGTAAACCACAGGAGATCTGAATCCCCTGGGCGTCCAGGAGTCAGCATTAATTGCTTTGAGTTTAGCAGAGGGAACCATAAGTGGACGTAGGGAAGAAAGACTATTTGCATACTGTTTGCAGTAAGGCTTAGAAATGGTTCCAGATGTCCCAGATAAAACCTTCTCCTCAAAAGTTTGTCTAAGTTTGGACTCAGCATACATCAATCCCATAGACATTTCATATAGCCTCTCCCTTCCTGCTGTGAATCAGAATTTGCAAGTTGCAACAGAAATACTCTGGACAAATTTTTATTCCAAGCAGGCCGGACATGATTTATTAATTCACTTTTGAAATAACAATTGCAGTTGGGAGGGATCAGTTGAAAGCCTTAATTACATTAGAAAATATGCCACGCTTAGTCTGCCCCTATCCAGGGTACAGAACACATAATTATCATAATTTTAAATTTTTATTATTATTATTATTTGAAAAAAAATGATGGAGAGCAGACTCTGTCGACATAGCTACTTCAAAGCAGTGGCCGAGTCACAGTTAAACCTTTGAGTAGGTGATTTCTCCAACTTGCTTGTTAAGGCCCCTTATATGGAATGACATCTATAGGCTGCTCCAGCCTCAGCCACTATTTGTCCAACAGAACTAGCTTCCCAGTCCCTCTGTCCTCTGTGCCGAGAGGGACATGCTCAGGTGTGCTGTTGCCAGTGTGATTAAGCTAGCTGGGAACTCTCCTTGGACAGGAGGTTGGAAAGCCTGTGGGATCGTGCCCTCTCATCCTTGTTAAATGACTGTGTGTGTGTGTGTGTGTGTGTGTGTGTGTGTGTCCCCTTTATGCACACCTGCCTAAAGGAAAGGGGTTTGTTTTAATTTTTAAAGGGCCAGAGTGTTTTTTAAAAAGAAAGCAAAAATTTTCTGGAAATAACATCAATGTCTACCAAACAGCTGGAACACAGAAGTCTCAACTGTTACCCTTCGCTTTATTATCATCTTCCCATATCTGTAGAGGCCCTGTCTCTGAGTTTCTACCTGTAACCCTAGAGATCAAGCAGACCCTCCCTCTGCCTCTTTGTGAGGACTGTGGTGTTTATCAGACTAATGATTCCAGTTCTTCCATCAGTGCCGAAGTGCTGAGCTGCAGCATGCCCCTGTCTCAGGTTCCACTTCAGCCAGGATGATCTGCCTTTTATTTTCCAAGCCCTCTCATTCCAAGCTGCTATGATTTTTAGCTTTTCATGAAAGTCGGGGGACAACTTCAACTGTTTAAATAATTCAAACCTGATTTCCAAGTGGATCCATTTGGAAAAATAAAGCGAATTAAGAAAAAGAAAACATCAAAAGGAATAAGAAAAACTGGCTGGCCTGAGTTTACCTTGAACATACCTTGTCATTTTAATGTAAACTCTTCTTTTGCAGAAACCTAGGAGATCTGAATAGGAACTAAGAGAGTAGAAGGCACAGAGCATCTGAGCCAGGGAATGTGGAGAGGAGCCCTGCCTTGCTCTAAGCGGGGCCCCAGCCTGGGGAAAGTCTCTCACATCTGGCCTCTGCTTTCATTTCCTCACTGGAGAAACTCAAGTCATAATCCTGACCCACTTCCTCACTGAACATCACTGAGCATCCTATAATTGTTGGCATTGTTTAAAATCACTGAAGTGCATTGAAAAAATGCCAGATTTTATAATCAGAAATGATTTGGAGCCTTGAATACGGTAGAACCAAACATTTCTTGACATGAGTAAACTTCCTATTTTTATTTTCTATTTTACATTGAGCCATACATGGATGGCTTACCGTTCCCTAGAATTACTCCATTCCTTCCCACATTACCCAAAAGCCTGGATCTAGGTCTTCATTGTAAAAGCTAGAGAAAAAATCTAAACCTTGAGGGTCCCCATCTCCCATATAAAAAAGAACATCTTATCCTCCCCCACTCACATCTACAATACCTCTTCATGTGGAGCCAATGCCAACAATTTTGAGTTGTGAAAGTCTAAAGATGAAGGGCCCTTAGGAAAACTAATATTCAGTTTGTATCTGCCAAATTATTTTCATAAAAAGAAACCAATGTGAAAATTTTCATTGGTTTGTTTGCATTGTTAAACTTTATTACAAAGCAAGGAAGGTCTGTGACTTCCCACCTGGTCCTCCCATCTTTGTGTCCCCTTTTCACTAAGTACAGAATGAGAATTTTGCTGTGAAGATTGTGACTTTGGAAATTATGGCCTTGTCTAAATGCATTGCCTTACAGAAGAGAAGCCTGGTGTCCCCATGACCCTCTGAGGAGAAGCAGCCAATGTCATCTGGAAAAACACAGGTAAAGCTCTAATCTCAAGACTCCAGGCAGCTCCCTCATTACCCAATACAGTCTTTCATGAGAAGCAGTGAGGAACAAGCTTTTCTTTCCATGGCTGTTTTATTTGGTGCTAATGCTGTCTTTGACAAACAGCTCTCTGACTCAGTTGACCCTGCTTGAGATGACCAGAGGCAAAG
This sequence comes from Muscardinus avellanarius, assembly GCF_963383645.1. NCBI lineage: Eukaryota > Metazoa > Chordata > Mammalia > Rodentia > Gliridae > Muscardinus > Muscardinus avellanarius. Next base: position 54,488,870 of record NC_137801.1, read on the forward strand.
CCACCATGTTTAGATAATACCCACTTGGCACTTCTCCTCAGTGGGACCACTTCTTTTTTTTTTTTTTTGGTGGTACTGGGGTTCCTGGAAGCCTTTCTGCCTCCGGGCTACACTCCCAGACCTATTTTTACATTTTTATTTGGAAACAGGGTCTCCTAAGCCAGCGCGCGCGGCTGGCTTCGAACCTGCGTGATCCTCCTGTCTCCGCCTCCCAAGCGCGGGGATTATAAGCGTGCGCCATCACGCCCGGCCTCCTTTGGCTTTTAAGGTAACAGCAACTATTGCTGTGGGTGACTTCTCAACACCATCAGCATGCTGTTGCATTTGTGTTTCCTTCTTCCAAGTGGATGAGCGAATCTTCTGATGAAGAAAGATGGTTTTCTTCCCTGGTTGTTTTAGTTGGGCTCTGTGGAATCTGAAAAAAAAAAAAAAAGGAGTTAAAACTAAGGAAAAAAGAAATGATGAAGACTGTGGCTATTGCTTTTGTGTCTTAGTTTAGTAGTTGGAACTTGTTCTGATTTTCCTGGGCAAGATTAAGTATACCTTTAAGTCTGGCACACCCTTCCCTTTTACTCAGTAAATTATAGATTCAGCTTTCTAGTACCAGTGGCAAAAATTGATTAAAACTTTCCCTAGAGGACACATTGCCCTCAAGCACTAATATTTTAGAATCCAGAGCTTATTCACTATGACAAACCTGAATACCTGAAAAGCCCTCATACCTGAAAAGAAGAAGAAATGAGTCATGTGGCCCCAAGAATAAAATGATAAGGTATTATAAGTCAGAACATACTACCGCCCACTATTGACTTTGAAGATTAAAGCATAACCACCTAACACTTATACCATTTTATAGCATCAAAATGAGTGGTGGAAAGCCGTACTCACAGTTCTTGCTGGAGAAGAGTGGTCAAGGAGTAAATTGTTCTTGTTTCATTCCTTCCTACAAATACCCCTGTTCCTCCAGACTTTTCTAGGACAACAGTCATTTTTAATCGACTTAGATGTTGCTACTAATAGTAAAAACATCTTGATTATCAAAATATTAAAAATCTGATTGTATATAAATGTCATATCCCATAATGTACTCCTTATGTACATTATAATATGTAGGTATAATATATAAAGAATGCCTATCTTTCCAGGAGCAAATTTAGCTAAGCTTATGAGAACTATCATCATCTCAGGGTTCCTTTGAATTGGCTTAGTCTTCAGTCTGTTGTTTTGTCCACCTCTAGCATTGTAGCACTGACTTCCTCCCCAGGTATACACCCCCGGGGATGTCTGCTTGAATTTGATTGTTGCAGTTCAAAATTTGGCAGATCATTAACAGTTCACAATGAGTACTGTTGGAAATTAATTCTTTGAACAGTGTGGGGAACAGCAGGATCAACTCATGAGGTTTGGAGGAAGAAGTAGAAAGTTCTGGAAGACATCGGTACAACAGCCAACATGCTGGTGTGACTTGGTCAAGCCACAGAAGGAGCAGTACCATCTGCGCTACGGTGTGTAGGGAGCTGGGAGCAGGACATAGCTGCCTCTGAGGGGCGCAGAGGACAGCTAGTCTGGGGAGATGCACTGCACTCACTCTCCTTGGCTTATTCTGAAAAGGAACAGTCGCCTTTCACTGATCTGCTATTAAAAAATTCTTCACCTTCCCTGTCTTGACTGTTTACTGTCAACATCCCTCCCCTTCCTCCCACTCTTCTCCCCACTTTGGAAAGGTGTAAAAGAGGTACCATATGTGGGCTCTCTCTGCTGACATGTTTCTGAAAGACCTTGTCAACTGGTACTAATTGTTGTGACTGCAAACTTTCCTTCCATCCTGGATGCCAATGCAGACTTATTTTGCCTTTAAAGTTCTGGGATTACACCACATCCTCTTGTACTGTACTTGCCACTGATGAGGCTCCCACTTCCAAAACCTCTCACTTCACCATCCTCAGCCTTTCAGGTCCTTCAGGCTCCAGCCTACGATTTGTGGAGCCCAGTGTAATTTTAGCCAAAGGCTCCTCATACTCAGAACCCATTTTCCCTCTGTCAAAGGGGCCTGGCACCAGCTTTATTTCTTTTTCCCATTAGAGGCGGTAGGGCAGCATATTCATTATGAATGGACTGTGTTTACGAACTCTGGGTGCATTATATGTCAAGTTATCTTTGTTGATATGCGCGTTGTTGACCTGCACCTCACAAGGGCACCAATCAATGCTACAACTTCCTATCACCAACAAAACCCCTGTGATCTGATGGACTCACGGGGCAATATTAAACCTGGAGGAGAGAAAGGAAAAGGGAGGCTTTATGAAAGAGACTTCAGAACACTATCCAATTATTAGTATGCTTTTTCATAATACCAACGGTTTCACATTTTATTGAGAGAGAGAAATTTTCCCTAGTCCTCTTGGGAATTATTTTATTGAAAGCATCAGAACGAGAAAGATGGCTGCATCATTTCAGCAGTGCCAGGGGTCAGAATCTTTGACTGGTTTGGTGTAATGTGCACATATAAAATTTCACTCAGTGCTTATTCATTGCCTTTTATTTAATATATAATCTGGTTAGATCCACTTTTGTTTCTTTCCATTTACTGCTTGCCTGCATTAACTTATTTTTTGGCTGCTTTAATATGTATATATTAAATCATATATATATATATATATATATATATATATATATATATATTCTCAGATCAAGAGTCTTTCTGAATGGAACACTTTGGCTTTGCTCTTTTACGGAGTACGTCTAGTGGAATAGATAGGAATAAGAAACTACACAGAGGATAGCACTTTGTTTTTGATAGCCACTTAGTTTAGAATGCTGCTTTTCTTCGGGGAGTAAATCCTTGCTCCTTTCACCCCTTCTCATTCTTTTCTCTGTATTCCATCTCCATCCCCATCTCACTAAAAACTATTCTTACTCCGTTCTTAGCCAACAGTGATACGATACTATAAAGTATAATATAATTTTCTGAGTTGAATTATTTAAATTACACAAAACCAAATCCAAGAGCTATGTTTCAAGAAGAGCTTGCTGACCAAAAGGAATGTCTGCTCCTCTAGCTTCTGATCCATGGAGAAGAGACCAAGAAGATAATCAGTGCTGTCAGTTTTATTTATGAAAGCCCACGAGCTTCCTTCAGATCGGACTCCCTGGTAGAGTTAGGTTAGAGAATGGCATTGAGATACAGGCCAAAGTGTTGGCTTCTTATCCCTCCCTACTGGATCGAGAAATCTCCATGAATGAGTTCTCAATTCATAGAGAGTCAATCACCATCTTCTATATGCCTTGTTTACTGAAAATTGTTTGCTAATGTGTTTGCTTCACTGTCAAGATAGACTAAATTATGCTGTGGCAAAAAAACAACTTATTTTTGTGTACTTGTATGGCCCATTCTAATTGACAAGAAGATTTTGTTCACTGCAGCTTGTGGTTGGCTTACTGGCGCTACCATGTAGCATATCTGAGAACCATATCAGAAATATCCAAAATCAGTGTATAGCCACTCACAAAAACACTCTTCAACATTTTCATGTAAAAGCCACATATCAGTTCTTTTCATACTTCACATACCCCAAACCTGGTCATACTGTCACTCTTAACTCCAAAGGAGTAGTGAAGTACAATCTTCCCTTCTGCATAGAAATGGAGAAAATAGTGTAAAGCTACTGGAATAGGAGTTGACAAACATTTTCTGCAAAGGGCCAGATGGTAAATATTTTAAGCTTTGTAAGCTATATAGTCTTTGTTACAACTATTTAATCCTTCCATTGTGGTATGAAGGCCGATTTAGAGAATAAATACATAAATGAGTATAGCTATATTCCAATAAAATTTTATTTGCAAAAGTAGGTGGTAGATGAGATTTCAGCCAAGACCTTCATTCCTATTACTTGGTAAAGGTGTCTATGTTATATTCAGTTCTTCAAAATGTTTTTACTGATTTTTGAAACATTTAGAGGCAAATGACAAATACATTTGAAGCAAACAAAAAGGCCTCATCTTCCCGTCTGCAAAATAAAGTTAACCTTCTTTTACTCATTGTCTAATCCCATATAGACTTCTATAAAATTTTTCTATAGTCCAGGTGGCTAAGAAAAACAGAAATTTCTTACTCACACTTTTGGGGGCTGGGTATGGTGGTTCATGCCTGTAATCCCAGTACTTTGGAAACTGAGACAGGAGGACTACAAGTTCCAGGACAGCCTCAGCAATGTAGCAAGACTCTCAACAATCTAGTGAGACCCTGCTTCAAAACAAAACAAAACAAAACAAAAGGCCTGGAGGTATAGCTTGAGGGTAGAATGTCACTGGGTTCAATCACTAATTACACACCCCCCCACACACACACACACACACACACCACAGCCAGAGAGAGAGAAGGAGAAAGACTGGAAGTCCTTTGATGGTAGAAGCAGTGAGATGAATTTTACCAGGAGATATACCATTAACAATTGAACGCCGGGCGTGGTGGCGCACGCTTGTAATCCCCGCGCTTGGGAGGCGGAGACAGGAGGATCGCGCAGGTTCGAAGCCAGCTGCGCTGGCATAAGAGACCCTGTTTCAAAAATATAAAATAGGTCTGGGAGCGTAGCCCAGAGGTAGAAGGGCTTCCAGGAACCCCAGTACCACCACCATAAAAAAAAAAAAAAATTTGAAAAAAAGCTGGTTATCAATAAATCTCCACCCTTCCTTTCAAACCATCTTTCTATGCAGCTTCACCATAGCTTTTCTTGCCTGAGGCATCAGAGACTTTTTTTTTTTGAAGTACAGCCTAAGTAAGCAGAAGCTGATGTCTTCTTTGCATACCAAGGTAGAGAGGATGTGGCATTTCATGGTGACTTCTTATAGGACTACAAAGTCTGGGTAGGTAACCACATGGTCTGCTTAACTGGCAATGATGACCACAAGGATGCCTGGGAGGCTCTTGTAGAAAAACACTGCATGAAGCAGAGCCATTACAATCAAAGCTCATCAAGGTGCATGTTACTCTCAGGAAAAGGTGACTAGTAATAACAATGGCAATAATATACAAAACGGGAGATAATGTCTGTGTTAGTGGCCGCCACATGGTATTTAGTGGCTCGTCATCACAGAATCCAAAAGGCTGCTCAGGGCCAAATACATAAAACATTTGGCCCAGAGGGTGTGGAAAATGCTCCAATGATGCATATGCTCTTCTGTAAACAGCAGCCATTGCCACCATGGGCAGCCAAGGCTGAGGAGGAGAGGGCAAGGTAGCATACCATGCAGAAGGGAAGAAAGAAAGGGACCGAGCAGCATGAATGGAGAAAACGGATGAGGGAGGCAAAGACCTTGAAAGAAAGCAGCCCTGGGCTCTGCTCCAAGCCTGAATTTATGAAAACATTGAGCCCAAACAAGATAATATGGCAGCATCGTTTCACGCAGGAGCCCTCGCTGTCGGGCACGATTATTCCAATCTCTGACACTTGAATGAAATGTGGTATAATTGGGTTTCCGAGCACCCGCTTCGGGCGACATCAATTGCCATTTTTAAAAATGATGATGATGGGGAAGGAGACTCCTTTTTCCCTTTAATGTTTTGAGGTTGCCACACTCTCTGTGCCACTCGTACACTCCTTCGAAGGACCATGGGACTCCTGGGAGGATCTAAAATGTAGCTGGTGGAGCCCATGAAGAAATATGGCGAGCCAATGGCCGAGGAAGCTGAATGTGGCAGAGGGTGTGGGATTCATGGGAGTCAGTCCCATGACACTCGTTTCTGGGCTTCTCTTTTCTTGCAGTTTTTCTTCCTCACTCAAGAGTGTTTTTCCCTCCTCCTCTGGCTCTCCTTGGCTCTGTTTTACATACAATGGCTGGGATCTTTTCCAGCTGTTATAATTTTTTTCTTTCCTTGAACTTAATAATGTGGCATTTATATTATTGGACCAGAGGAAAATTATTGTCATGAAAGAAGAACATATTCTATACAAAACAACTAAGTCCTTCCAGGGCATGGCTCCATGGATGCCAGTGGCCTGTGTGTGCTGTTTGTCTCAATGTCTTTGTGGTTTTGAAGCAGGTCGTGGAAGAAGAGAGGTTGAGGAACTTTTCAACACTGTGTTCTTCAGTTATCCCTACAAAAATAAAGGCAAAATCATCTTTCTCATTTCAGTCATTTGCCGTGTGTTTGTGTGTGTGTGTGTGTGTGTGTGTGTGTGTGTGTGTGTATTATAATTGTTTCTAAAGTAGAAAGGGTCAGCTTGGTTTTTAGAATCAACTGCAAGCAGTTGAAGTTAGAAAAGTGAGGAACAGAGTAATATTCAGAATAAAATTTCTTCTGGTTTAAAATACTTTCCTTTTTTTTTTTTTAACCAGTGAGTTTCTTTCCCCCAGTCAGTCCTTATAGAAGTAAATAAATATAATTTGCTATACAAACTTGAGTCCTTGCTCTGAAAATACTCATGCTCAAGGAAAAACTGCATTTGAAAAAATGCAGTTTTAGAACAATGTTTTCAAAAAAGAGAACTTACATATTTGTTTTTCTTACATATACCTGAGAATTCAGGGACTCCTCTGATATCACATGCTATCATCTTTATTTTTTCTTCATTTTATCGTGGGTTTGGGATAGAACCCAGGGGCATTCTACCTCTGAGCTACACCCCCTGCCCTATTTTTTATTCTTTATTTTGAAACAGGGTCTCACTGAGTTGCAGAGGGCCTCCCTAAGTACCTGAGGCTTTCTGCGAACTGTGATCCTGCGGTCTCAGCCTCCCAAATGCTGGGATCACAAGCATACGCCACCATGCCTGGCACATGCTATCATCTTATGAAATTAAAACAAATATAAAACTACTGCCTTATGCCTTTTTTTAAAATAGAAATGTAATATGTATCCCAGTGTAGAGTCAGGTAATAATATGAGATTGGTACTGAATCTGAAACATTTAAACACTTTTTCCCTGTTTCTATGCATAATATATCTTATCACATATGAGGAAATTTTAAGATATTCTTAATGGAGGTATTATGTTTAGGAAGAAAGTAGTTAAATGGCCTTGTTTGTACCTGCTGCTAGCCCGGGTGTACTAATTGGAAGGTCTAGTTGAATGGTCTTGGGAGAGCTACTTTCTTTCTACTTCACTTCTCTTCTGTGAGATGGGTTAATCAATTCTTCTCTCTATACTCACAGATGTCCTAAAAACAATTTCATAACAGAACCACTCATTCATCTCGCATTTATCCTGCAACATGCAGAATTATAGCAGGCACTTACCAATGGGCTGTGGAAGCATCTCTGTCTCCACATCCATAGAGACTGCCTCACTTGAACTCTCTGACAGTATGCTAGCTTGCCTTTGTTCCCTTAGCTATGAAAGACAGGGTCATTGGATTGCTTCCACCTGGAAGCAGGTGGAAACCTTCTTCTGCCTCTCTGCATTCGTAATAATCTTGGATACGGTAAATGTTGGACTGAGGAGTAGAACTAGACTCTGACAATGGGTTCTTATCTTTATAACTGTAGGAGAAATAGACTGTAGGCTGCTCTGGGGACTGCTGCAAATTCCTTTAGCCTTCAGTGAGGCCAACCCGCAGAGCTGAAAGGGATGGTGACAATGTTATTGCAACTTAATTCAAAACATCCTTGGAAAGAGACTTCCTGGGATGGGGCTGGAGGAAATAGGGCTGCCCAGCTGGGATGAGTTACTGAGACTGTTGGGTTGATTTTGCCCCCTAGTGGTTAGAGGCTCAGGGACCCCATAAACTAAAAGGCTCCCAGCACTGAATAAAGAAGGCAGATAGTTGAGACACGCAACTAGATCTGCTGAGCCATTAAACAATGAGGTAACCCCTACTCTTAAGACCTCAGTCCAGTTCCCGATAATTCATTGAGCTAGAAATGATGGACTAGATCATGAGGATGTTTACTCTTGCTGCTTTTACTTGTTGATGATGCTAGAAACATAGCATTCAGTGTTTCAATCCCCCTCCCCACATTTCCTAGGGCAATAGAGGCGGAGCATTAAGGTACTGAGGCTTCCTTTTTAAGGAACAAGAGTGAGAGCTAACAGAGTTTATCCCTCAAGAGCGTGGATAAAGACTGCAGAAGAGAAAGAATTTGTGGTAGCCTTTGAAGCATGTTTCTATCTTCCATGGCCATCCTCTGTGAATTTTGAATGCCCTGAAAGTAAGCAGAGAGGAGGAATGCAGCTGGGTATCACTTTCACAGAAACTGCAAGACTTTCCCATTTAGCCCAGTATATCTAATATCCCAATAGCATATGGACCATGAGTCACATAAAATAGGTCTCACTTTGACCCAAAACTGAATATGTTCAACTCTTGCAGCACGGGGGCAATAAGAAACCCAACTTTAAGGTTATTAAGTGACAAATAACTGTTCTAAATTTATGGGGATATTGACCACCCGTTGATATGAGGTTTTCTCTAACATGATATTCTCTGGCTTCTCTTTCTCTCCTCTGTAACACTTGCTCACTGCATCTCAGAGCATTGCCAACACATGAATGTGCCACTGATTCTTTCCTTCCTGTGCCATCTTTCTAGACTTTGCAATGCATTTATTAAATTAGGTAGATAATTTTCCACCAGGTTTGTACAATTTAAAGGTTTTGGCCAAATTAAGCTGGAGGCATTTTCTGGGTAGCATTTCTTCAATAACTTGTTAACATTTCCACTTAATTTTGGCCTAAATATAAATAGATAATATTCTCCTTTCTGAACATCACCATGCTTGAATAAAACTAAGAAGACCATTTAGTCAAATCAATCAGACTGAGAGCATGGGATAAATTTGGGGTTCATTAATCTTTCAGTATAGGTGAGTGATCCTGAATCATCAGGGATTATTAATAAGAAGAATTCTAGATAACTAGAAAAAAAAGGACTACACTGTTCAGTTAAAAGTGGCAGAAAACAAGCAACCCATAAACTCCTTCCCTAAGACCTGCTTCTGTCTGCTAGAGTGAAAATGGAGACAATGAAATCATTTTCAGCAAATTATTAGTGCAATATATTTTTTTTTCCTTTCAAGAAAAGGAAAGTAAAGAATGGTTGTGGCCTTTTGTTGTAGATAGCTTTTCAGCACAGTGTAACGTAAACAGATTATCTGCAGTGTTTATTCAGTGTGAAAAAAACAGTTCCAAGAGCCTCAGGTGCTTGCCAAGATCATAATTGTACCTTCTTAAATACTTTCATTACTTGGAAGTACAATAAGCGAAGCAGGGACACATGCTTTCCATTTTCTTGTCAACAAAACACCTCCAAGAAATTAAGCTCTATTTTCTCTAGAAAATTTTTCTAGAACTGCTCAGCTTATGTGAAAAGGGAAGGGAGGTGGAGCTTTGGCTTAATTTCTTTATGACCTTGAAAGGAAGCACATAAACCTCCCCCTCCAAAGAAGTGGGTTGAGTATAGGGTACAGAAAGGTTTAAGACCAGAATATTAAATCAAAGGTGGCTCCCGACGATTAAGTATGGATGCAAGAATATGGAGTGTTAGGGAAATATGCCTGATTTCACACATGGTAAATTCCTCTGTGAAGAGAGCCGAGTTGCCCTGTGAGGAAGCCACAGGGCAAAGCTCAGATCACAAATGTGGAAAATCCACTGGACAAGTCTGTCATTAGGAAGGATTAGAAAATGTTTGCTGATCCCACTACAAGAGCTGGCCTGAGCAGATGTGGGGTAGGAGTGGGCACATCCCTGCTTGCATATGTTAGTAACTTCTGAGTCAACAGACCATCTCAGGTGCCTGTGGTCCTGTGAAAAAGTCAAACTGGTATGGCCATAGGGCCTCAGAGGATGTTAAGCCCATGGGAAGAAAGGCTGTTTTGTCTGGGTCTGCTCTTTCTGTCGTTTCCTGCTTTGTTCTTTTTCTCTGAGCTTTTCTCCATCCTCTCCTCCCCTGTCTCTTCTCTCCCTCAGTCACTGTGTTCTCAATGGCTTATTGAGGTTTTGTTCTCCTAGGATATGTCTTAGTTGCTCCTGTATGCATCAACATCAACCTTCATGTAGCTTCTGCTGACTTTCTCTGTTTGATCACCTTATGATGTGGTAAAAATCCTCCTAGATCTGGAACAGCAAGAGAGGATACTGAAGTGAGAAAAATGAAAATAAAAAGATTAATAATGTTCTCATACGTCTTTTCCTTTCTGATTAGATTTACCTCCAAACCACTGCCTGGAGAAATAAACTGACTTCTAGAAAGTTTGTGTGCATTATCACTTGGATCAGGATTGCTTCCATAATGTTCACCTGTTGAAGGCTTAGTCCTCAGCTGGTGATGCTAGTGGGAGGTGGTAGAAACTTGGTGGAGAAAGGCCTAGTTGGTGGAAGGAAGCAGGTCATCAGGGGTGTGCCTGTAGAGTGTTTGTATCTGGCCTCTCACTCTTTCTACTCTTCCTCTCTTCCTTCTCCTCCTCCTCCTCCTCCTCCTCCTCCTCCTCCTCCTCCTCCTCCTCCTCCTCCTCCTCCTCTTCTTCTTCTACTTCTTCCTCTCTCTCTCCCTCCCTCCCTCCCTTTCTCTCTCTCCCTTTCTCTCTCTCCCTTTCTGTTTCTGGATGCTAAGCTGAGAAGCCTCTTCTACCACACACTCAACCTGCCTTACTGTTCTGCCTCATCTCACATCCAAAGTAATGGAGACCAAAAACCATGGACTGAAACTTCTCAAACCATGAATAAAACTGAGCCTTTTCTCCAATGAAGTTGTTTATCTCAGGTGTTTTGTCACAGCGATGAAGAGCTGACTAACGCAGTATGTGGACATGTGTCCATGTGTATGAAACACATTAACTGAAACCTTCTATTAAGAAGATAAATTAATTAAAAATTTCTGCACCTGAATTTTAGGAGCAATGAAAAGGAAATAAGAAGTGAACAAAAGTCCACTCTTCGGTGAGACAGGTCTTCTGCATTATTTATTTTGGATAATCTTCACAACTGCCTGGCCAGATTTTCAACTATTTTACCAACAAGGAAACTGAGATTCAAAGAGTACAAACTCGGGTCTGTAGACTTTGACCCAGGGATTAAACCTGGCTGCTTTCATGCTATAACTTTAGCGCTGAGCGCATGCAATGGAAACTGTGGCCTACAAGTCATTTTGATCATTTTTACAGAAAATATTTACCAACTTCTATGGTTTAAATACCATCATTATGTTTAGCCAAATGTGTGTGATAAAGTTTGATCTTTAACTCAGACCTTTTTAGTCCACAGCTCACTGGACTTTGAGACAGGAAGCAAGAAAATAAGGTGATAAGGTTTTTATTGAATAATTACTATTTTAAACAACTAATCCATAAAGGATAGAAAAAACACTACACTGGAATGCTTTGAGTTTACTTTAGAGATAATGTCAATTAACTCTAAGTCTTTACAAATCCAGTTTCTGTCCTGGAATTCAGGTCTGACTCCCTAATTTTTTCCACATCTCTTTAACAAGGCAAAAAAAAATGGGTACTTAATGGCATTTTTTAAACTTAAGTATGTGCACAAATTACACAAGGGTTCTTTTCACAGTACAAATTCTGATGTAGCATTTTGGGATGGGTCTGAGAATTTGCATTCATAATAATTGCTCAGATTCCTATCTCTTGGACTGTGCCTTGAATCATAGCAAGAAAGAGAGAGAGAGAGAGAGAGAGAGAGAGAGAGAGAGAGAGAGAGAATTTTGTTTAAAAATTAAAGTTTACATATTTCCCACAACCTCCAGGATATATGTGATCCTGGTACAGGAGAATCAGAAATACTTGAATGCTTTGAATGCTTATGTTCTTTGTCCTACAAACCCCTCTATATGGTTCTGATACTAAAGTTTGGGAACCACTAGTTTATGCTAGGACTAACTAATCATGAGGTGAAAGGGTGGGTTTTTCTTGTTTTTTGAATATCTTGTAAGTCTTTTTTTTATGATATGTTAAGTCTCTTTTTCCTACATCCTCTGCATATAGAAAAATGCAAAAATAGGGAGAAACATTCTGACATTACTCAGGGCCTTTCTTCCCCTTTAGTGAGGCACAAATAATTTCATAGTACTACTGTTATTTGACATAGGTTTTGTGGCAAAATTTCTCATTTAATTAGTAAAGGCTACTATAAATGCCTGTTACACATTTGTTAAGATAAAATATGTCCTTGATAAATCCCATTGAAAAGTCTGGAAAGGCAAAGGAGGGTATATTTTTACCTTTGGGGTATTTTGTTCAGTGTTTTATTGTTTATTCTTCTAGTGTCATCTATGTCTGTGTTACTAATGCACAGCTTTCTAGACAGCATTATAGAGGATTAAAAAGAGAGACCACTTGGTGGAATTGGGAAGGAAAATCTTGTCCTATGAGTCAGAAACCTTCATATGCCACTTAAGATTAGCTCTGTTTACTTGCAATGCTTTGGGCCACACAAGTACCACTTTCCTGACAGTTCTCTGCACATATTCTCCCTCCTCCCCCACATCTTCCTTTCCCATTGATGTTCATGCATGTCCTGCTTTAGGGCCTCTGAGAACTTCTGCACACACATCCCAGAAGTGTAGGAAAGCTAATGCTCCCAGAATAAACCTATGACCAACAGGAGACAAAAGTCAACAGATAGATCATCCTCTTCCCTTCCACTAACCAAACATAGTGAGATGTAGTGTGATCCAGTATCCTTTTAGAGGATTGCCTACAGTGGGAAGCCAGTGGTGAAATTATAGACTCAGTAGGAGCCAGTCCAGTAATATATTCTCTCTTCTTACTTCCTTCTCCCTCATTTTCCTTCCTAAACTCTTACTTTATAATCAAACACACGAGCCATTGCCCCAAGGTCTACATTCTAGGAACCCAGGGTAAGGCACCATTTTACATTGTAACAGAGCTCAGAAACTTCTCTCTTGGGTTCATCACAATCTGTGGTCCATGCAAATTCCAGCTTTTCAGGAAAAGTCGAGGAGGGCATTTCAGTGATGGCAACTGGATTATTTCAAGAAGAGTGTAAAGAGCTCCTTAGGGAAGGGAGAAGAGCAATGCACTTTATGATGAAATATACTACTGCCTGGGATTTAGAAATGTGGGTAGTGGAGAATTGTCCAATCCTCTGACCAGAGCTTCTGCATAAGACTTCTGTGGGGTGGATTATGGAGCATTAATTATGCTTTTATCTTTTCAAGTGTGATTCTAATAAGCAAGTAGGTTTGCGAACCATTATGGTAGCAAAAAATACATATTGGAGTGAAGAATTGGGCATGTGTACATGTGTGTGCACTTATTTTTTTGCACCTTTATTAGCACATTGTAATTATATATTATAGTGAGTTTCAAAGTGATACAAACATACCTGCATCCATCACTTGGTGTGTCGACCTCCCCCTGTCTCATTCTGCTCCCTTCCTCCCGGTACATGTCAGCAATATTGGTAGTGATACCTTCACGTATAGACATAACATTATTTGAACTCATCCTTCCTTCATCACTTATCTTTTAGTTTTCTTCTTACCTCCTTCCCACAATCTCTCTTTACTGTTCTACTAGTTTCTCCCCTCATTTATGTGAAATTCCTTTTGTTTTATATTTTCTTTCTGAATTCCACATGTGAGAAAAAAAACATTTAGCCCTTGACTTTCTGGGATTGGCTGATACCACTTAGTATTTGTATCCATTGTTGTGAATGACATAATTTTGTTTTTGTTTTTATGGCTGAGTGAGATTCAATTGTGTATATATACCACATTTTCTTTATTTTTTTTTTATCTGTTGATGAACACCTAGATTGGTTCCATAATTTTGTTATTGTGAATTATGCTGAAATAAACATGAGTATGCATGTGAATTTAATTGTTTTAAAAAATACTGGGGAGCAGTGTAGTCGGATGATATGGTGGTTCCATTCTGTGTGTGTGTGTGTGTGTGTGTGTGTGTGTGTGTGTGTGTGTGTGTGACTGGAGATTGAATCTAGGGACCTTCTCTCTCCAAGCTACACCCTTATCCCTTTTTATTTTCTGTTTTGAAACAGGGTCTTTCTAACTTGCAGACAGTCTAAGTTTTTGAAGCCAGCCTGGAACCTAGGATACTCCTGCTTCAGTCTCCCAAGTACTGGAATTAAAGGCTCACAGTACCACACCCTAAAATTTCTAGTCTTTTGAGGAACCTTCACACTGATCTCCATAGTGGTTGCATTAATTTACAATCCCACTAACACTGTATAAGAGTTCCTATTTCCCCACATCGTCTCCAGCATTTATTATTGTTTTTACTCTTGATGACTGCAATTGAGGCATAGTCAACATACAAAAACCTATACATATTTAATGTAGAGAACTTAATGAATTTTGGAAATAAGTATACTCCTGTGAAACCATCACCACAATCTATGCCATCACTTTCAGAAATTTCCTCTTGCATTCCTATTTGTAATTATTTGAGCAGGAGTGTGTATGTGATAAAAAAAAAAACTTAAGGCTGAGTACAGTGGTGCACACTTGTAATCGCAGTACTTGGGAGGTTGAGATAGGAGGATCGCAGGTTCACAGCCAGCCTCAACTACTTAGTGAAGCCACCTGTAAATTAGTGAGACTGTTTAAAAATAAAGAATTGCAAATAGGGCTGAGGGTGTTGCTTGGAGGTAGAATACCCTTGGGTTCCAACCTTAAATTTAAAAAAAAATCCCTTAAAATCTACCCTCTTGGCAAATTTTTAAGTATTCGACATAGCGTTGTTAACTACAGGAACTATGATGTACAGCAGATCTCTATGATGTATTCATCTTACATTTCTGAAAATTTGCACTGTTTTCTCTTAGATCCCCCAGCCCTCATCTCTGCCAATTACCATTCTACCCTGCTTCTCTGCACTGCACTGTTTTATATTCCTCTGTAAGTGGTATCAAAAAGTTGTCGTGATTAAATGAACCCAAAAAGCACCTTGTACATACTATGTGCTTAACCCCTGCTCTCTCTCTTCCCCTCCCCCTCCATTCATTTCCATGTCCTCACTTGAGCGCACACTGAGTTCTCACTCGAACCCCCCTTGCACATCTCTGGCTTGTATCTCTCCTTTCCGACAAGCCTCTGACTAAAACACCTATCCTTCAGACCCACTTAAATCACCCTTTTTCCTAGGAGATTCCATCCGAATCCTCTCTACCCATAAAGCCTTCTTCTACTATTTTAACTTTCTCCACCTCTAGACTTTTTAGGTAGACACTATGCTTTTCACTTGGTGTTGAGACCTTTGCAACCTTGTTATAAATGTTTGTATTTCTAAATCATTTTTTCTTTTCTTGGTGCGCTGTAGTTGTACATCACACTGAGGTAAGTGATAGGAATACACATGTACACAGCTCACAGAGCTTCTCCCTCCGGGGCCCACACCCTTTGTCTGCTTCCCAGCACATGTCTTTGAGGTTGGCCCTGACCGCTTCACATACACACATGGCATTATTTCAGCTATTGCCTTCTTCATGGAATTATTTTAACAAGATTATTCAGCTTGAGAACAGATACTGCATCTCACTGGGTACCATGAGAGGGGCTGGTGAGGTCCTTTAACTTTGGTTGCTAGTTTTTATTGGAGAAACTAACTTCTTTTCTGGGAAAAAATTGAGTGAGTATGAGAAAAAGTGCTACCAATTACATACTCCCAGACTCCAATCCAAAATCCAGCCAAACTGCTTAACAACAGAAAAGTGTCTGTTTTCCCCAGTTTGGTTTAATGATTTTCCTGTAGATCTACATCTCTTTCTATCACAAAGAAATCACTTTATCCTGCTGGGTAATTAATACAAATGTACAGTATGGCAAACATATTCCTGTAGACTGCTTATTTTGCTAGTAAATTACAGGAAATCCTATACAGTACACCTGGGATACCCTGCAGTTTGAAATTAGAATATAAAGTGTCTCCCAGTTCCTCCTACTTGGCCAGGGTACTGGACTGATTGTGAAAATCTTGCTAGTTAGATATGTAATGAACAGAGACTCAGGCAAATTCATTTACTTCCCTTTAGCTTAAAATTAATAAAGATTTTAATTCCAAGCTTAAAAAGAAAACAACAACCCACTACCCTGTTTTCAACTAAGTTATTAGAAGGGGATACGATATGGTATTGGTTTCCAGTTGTGAATTCATTCAAGAAACACATGTCACATACGAATTTGTAACCAAATCCTTAGAAGCTAAGGTATATTGCCAGTAAAACTCTTTGGCCAAGCTTCAATTCTCCGTGATGTCACATCTCTATGAGCCCTGAGATAGCACTCAACTGGCCACAGCTGTTTCTGATTGAAATGCTACAGCCCTCTTCAAGGCAAGGCTCCTTCTCCCCTCCCCTTCTAGGCCTCTTCCTGAGTGGCTTTTTTTTTTTTTAACAAAGGGACTTTTTATGAACATAGTCAGTAGACTCTGGCTGGCCATTTTCATAGCTAGCTTACAGTGGTTTGGTTCAGCTACAGAATGGTCTTGCACACACACACATATAGCTGAGTATGCAGGTACATTCATTCAGGTATGTACACACACACACACACACACACACACACACATGCACGTCCAGAAAGGTTTTTGTCTTGATAATTCATCTTTAAATTATTCCTAAGGCTCTTTACTGAAATTCAAAGCAAATAGCAGGGCATCTTCCTTTATGGAAATAACAGCTTAATCCAGTTTTGAAGCTGGTGAGGGACAGCCCTCATCTCTCCTTGGAGGGAGGGAGAGTAGTATAGGGGAGTGGTATAAGATTTGCTGTAATTCAGCCTATCATTTTGTTTCTTAGAGTGCTCTCCTTTGACAGAGGTACACAGACTATTTTCTAGGGGGACCAGATAGTAAATGTTTGAGGCTTGCAAACCACCTGCTTGACCCTGCTACTACAAAATCACAGCATGTATGCATAGGCAATGTATACACATACCCACAAAATGTACTTACAAAACAAGTGTTGGGTGGACTTTGCCCATAGGCCTAGTTTGGAGACTCTCACTTTAAGTCAGTGTTACTCAGAAGTGTGATTGTCAGGTACAAGTTTAAAACTATTTAGAAATTGGGAGGGGGAGGGAATAGGATGGGGATTGGGTGAGGGCTTTATTGGATGATATGTGCTTGTATATCCTCTCAAGTCTTGTATTCCAAAGTGATGTATGATTACAAAAAAATAATAATAAAAATTTTAAAAAAGAAAAAATATTTAGAGATGTTCTATGTTATGGTAAGTACATAGATGAGAGTAAATGGTTAGACACTTTTATGACCCTTGGACATTGCCACCATGTCTAAGAGCGTGTGCTGCACCTTTGTCTCCCCAAAGGAGGAACATACCACTTCAGATGCTGAACTAGGGTTAGGCTCTTGCTTGTGGTAAAGCTGCACACCTTGGATGATCAGCAGGACACAGAGGTTAGGGATAGATTAAAAAATCCAAACCAAAATAATAAATGGACTATTTAACAAGACAATTTCAGAGGCATCTCTGGCAAGTAGCAAGAGACCTAGACCACAGTGTCTCAACTCCATCTTCTCCCCCACTCACCTCTCCTGTGAAGCGAGGTTGGAGGATGGTTTCAGCTCTAAAACAGAGGCTCACTGCTCACCTTTCCAGTGCTCTAGAGAGAAAAAAAAAAGCCACAGGGGAGTTGCCCCAGTGCCGTAAACTCCTGATGTATCACAAAAAAGGTTGAGTATTTTCCTTTCTATTTTGATCTTGTGGTGAAAACAGTCAGTTAGTACAGATCTAAGGGTGATGGGGGAAGGAGGAGCAAATTGCTGAATCTGGAGAAAAGAGAACAAGAAAGCATTATGGCTTGAACCCAGACAGCTGACTCTTTTCTAACTCTCTTTAACCTCCCTCCAGTCCAGCCACCCAGCCAGCCAGGACTCTTTTATAAGGTGCTATTCACAGGGTTAGCCTCACAGTTTGTAAACACATAGAAACTTACCTGGATCTCTGGGTTCCAAACCCAAAGAAAACTTTGGAAACTTAAGGTTGTTAAGGAAAAGTGTCAAATGCCAAATGTTGATGAGTTGAGACCATTTTAAGAAACAAGTGCCGTTGGATTCCTATCCTTAAAAGCCATGATGTCACTGTACAGGAATATGATGTCAGGCTGTAAAATGATCAGAAAGCATTTGAAAATTCTCAAGCTGTGTTGAGAAGTTTATATGCAACACTGAACAGAAAATACAGTGTTCATTGACTTGTTGCCTCCACCTCCGCTGTGAGTTCCCCTGCCAAGAACAGGAGGGCCAGGCAAGAGCCGCTGTTCCCTTTCTCTCACGGGGAGTATAGACAGCTTTTATTACCAGAACTTGTTCATTCTTTAACAGAGTTGCAGGAAAACTGTTTGTAAAGGTTCTTTGGCTTAACTCCTACGTGAAGTATTAAGTGGTCAGCCATCTCCTTTCAGAAATAGCACTTACTTCCTATAAAGCAGGGAAGGTACTTTTTTGAGTTGGCTCAATGCATTCAGTAACAAGTCAATTGTTTGTGTACTTTCATTTATGAAAGTTCTAGAGTTCTTTTGCTAGCTCTCATGCAAAAATTGTGGCTCTCTTTCTCCCTCTCCCTCTCCCAGGATTTAATGCTAATAATGTTTTCTTAATAATTTATATTGATATGCTTTCAAAGAAAACAATCTCACATTCTAATGGTAAACTATTGGATACATCATCTGTCAGGAATGATTAAGGGTCTGGTGAGACTGATTTTATGAAGAAAGATTAAAAGAACTAATTGTGTAGAGCTGGGCTAGGCAGAGACCAGGGGCCCTGATAGTCATCTACTAAAGTCAAAGAAGGGTGGTACTATGGATAGAAGGAGAATTATCTCACCTAGAAGCTGAGCTGTCACTAAAAGTAATGTGGAAAAATTTAGGAGAAGAGGATAGAAGATGAGTATCACAGAAGTGTTTTCTGACACTGAGATCCATTAGATGATGGGTTCTTCTCTCAGGAGAATTTGTGCAGGTCTCACCCTCCCAGATGAGAATGCCTGGCTGGGTTAGGCAGTGCATATGTAGATGCTTGAGACCTTCTTACAGGGCAGCTTTATTTTATTCAATTTCTTTTATTACATAAGTTTGTAATTCTAATGCCTCAAGTCTTTGCAAAACAATGTGCAACAATAGCAAGGAGACAGAAGAGGCTGAGTGGTAGGTGGGCCAGGGACTCATCTCTAGTGTTCAAGTCTCTTTCTCCTAAGTGACTATCACTTTCCCAACTCTCATGGAAATTCTTTGCATTTGAAAACACACCCTGGCCGGGCGTGGTGGCACACACTTGTAATCCCTGCACTTGGGAGGCAGAGACAGGAGGATAGCGCAGGTTTGAAGCCAGCCGCGCTGGTTTAAGAGACCCTGTTTCCAAATAAAAATGTATAAAATAGTTCTGGGAGTGTAGCCCGGAGGAAGAAGGGTTTCCAGGAACCCCAGTACGACCAAAAAAAAAAAAAAAAACATACCCTAAATGCCCTCTGTAAGATTATTGTATAAAATTATGGAAAGAATATCTAAATTGAAGATATGTAATTCCTTGTTTATTACCCATTATTTCGTGTATTTGTGTAACACAATTAATCAATCAACAAAGAATGCTGAAGTGTTCTTTACCTGTTCATACTAATACTGATGGGGATGAACAAATGTGCTCTCCCTCCTCCCCACCCTCCCAAGCCCCAACTAACTTGTTCATTTCCCCTCCACACACGTGGCTATAATAAAAGAAGGCTAAAATATAGATCTGAATCTTAGATCTAGCTTTTCCAGGTTTTAAGTTTTGTCTGTCTCTGCCGCTGTTTGTCAATCTTGTGGATGTTTTGTGTGTGAGAGAAGTGTGTGTGTGTGTATGTGTGTGTTTTAATTATATGAAAATTATACTGGGGGTTCAGTTACCAGTGGCTTGAAAATTAACTGAATTATGAAAGCTGAAATGCTGCTGATAGCATCAACTAATGACAAGGTCGCCGCCACTGTCATATTCAAAAGAAATGTCACAC
Organism: Muscardinus avellanarius; assembly: GCF_963383645.1. NCBI lineage: Eukaryota > Metazoa > Chordata > Mammalia > Rodentia > Gliridae > Muscardinus > Muscardinus avellanarius. Next base: position 54,508,813 of record NC_137801.1, read on the forward strand.
TTGAATGGGGCTGAGATGGCTGTGTTGTCCCAGGGTCCCAGGTAGAGACAATGAAACGGGAGCTCCTTGGGTATCGTTTCATCCGTATTTGAATCTAATGCATTCTTCTCTCAGCTCATTTTGGTTCTGCTGTGTTCCCATAACATATGGAGTCCCTGGGTATTGTGCTGTAACATGGAAACTTTTGGGGCTGGGAATTACAGATCATGAATAGATTGGAAATTCTCTCTAAATGCCCCCTTGGGTGGTCTATGCAAAGGCTCATTGTGTGTTGCTTCTGTCTTTTACAAAAATCAAATGTGTCTAGGATTATTTGAGTCCAACAGGCTATATTAGGGACCTGAATACCAGATAAGTGATGACAGATCTATGCCCCTCGTAACTCCTCCTATCTCCCCAGCTCTAGGTATCTGTAGTTATTTGAACAAAGATGCAAAAGGAAATTGAGTTTGGGACAGAATCAGTTGGAGATGAAGGAAAATTCAAATAAAAGACTTGGGTGTTCAGCATGTCCCAAACCTGTTGACAGAGCCAGGGTAGGAGCTGCCTGAGTTGGGGTAGCAGGACAGACAGAGCAGTAAGTCTGTGGAGCAGCATGCCAGAGAGAAAGCAGGACTGGCAGGACACTCGATCCCATAAGAAGGTAAGGGACACCTCTGCCTCACTGTACCCCGGGATGGAGGTTCCCTGCCACTCCTAAACACTCCAACCTCCTCTTCATGGGGCAGAAATATATTAATTCAGATATTGTACATGCATCATTTATTTTCTCTCTCAAGATGAGGATTGCCTAGCACATAAGGCATAAGATTGATATGCAAAATATGAATATAAATTCTCTCTATCAATTTTTCTTTTCCAGATCTAATGTGTCAACTTAATGGTCCTCAAGGGAAAAGAAGCATAAGGCCAACAACTACTGCGTCCTGCCACTGTGCAATGCCCTTTACGTGTGTGACCTCACTGAGCCATTACAAAGGTTCAGTGAGGTCAATAAGGCCATCCCCATGTGTGAGATGAAAGAAACAGAACTTGAAAAAGGAAGAAGTAGCAAATTGACAAAAGCCAGCCACTGAGATAGCAAATCAACCTGCATACAACCCCAAGTCTGCCAGAACCCACAGGCTGTGTACTAAGAACCACGGAGGCTCTGATTCTTGCTTTCGCCAGGACGCTCCTACTTTATTCCTTTTCTTCAGTTTCCTTACTGTTTGACATTAATCCCTGTCAAAGGTCTTCTGGTTAGGATGGTGTGGCCCTTCTGCAGGTAACAGAGCTTCCTGTTACATTGAAGAAGTTCACCCCACTGTGGTTCCCAAAGCAGGAAAGAAGCTCAGCCTCAGCCCTGACCCCAGGTGCCCAGGGAGGTGGCAGTGGTTGGAAAGGTGGGGCACTTGCCCTTGGCTGAGTGCCGAGTACACCCAAGGCAATAGAAGGATGTGCAGAACGCATCACCTGGTCCCCTTGTCCTAGTATCTGTTAGCTTGCCTTCTCTCGGAGTTAGAGGAGGTGAGATAGGGAGCTGAGCAGGTTACCCCTCCTGCAGAATTAATCAATAATTCTCTCTAATTAGATAACTGAGCAATATGTTGCAATTCTCTCTGATTAGTCATGCTGAAACAATAACATATTGGGGATGGATATTCCTTAGTGTTTATAGCTAGTAGAGTGAGAACAGTTGCAAGAAGCATTTTTGCAAACCTTTATCTTGAGGAAGAAAGTGTATAAATACCTAAAAAAGATCCATTCAGGAAATATACCTCTAGGTCATAAATCAAAAGGCAAAAAGGTCCTGATCAACAATTCCAGAGGTCTCAGTCTTAGGATTAGATTCACATCATTGATATCTTGTACTTGCCAGTGAGCTGGAAGTAATCTTCTAATCTTCCAACTCCAATTCCCACCCTAATATCTGCCAATTTGTCTCTATGGGCTACTGTGTTTCACTACTTCTTCTAGGTAGTTTGTCTCAGTTATTAGGTTCTGAAGGTTTTTTGTTATTCCTATTGTTGTTTGGATTTTTTTAAATTTTTGTTTGTTTCTATTTGCAAGAATAGCCGGCACTGTTTGCTGTATTTGAGACTCCTGTTATGTCCTTGAACTAGATTCTATGGTGATTGGATAGGTGTCCACTTTTTTTAAATTTTGTGATACTGGAGATGAAACCCAGGGACATTTTACCTCCGAGCTACACCCAAGCCCTATTTTTTATTCTTAATTTTGAAACAGGGTCTCATTGAGTTGTAAAGGGCCTCACTAAGTAGCTGAGGCTGTCCTCTAAACTGAGATCCTCTGCCCTGACACTTTGTAATTCTTTAAAAGCAAGTATGAATAGATAATATTGGCTTCCATTTGTGAATACTTGCTAGATCATTCTGTTTCAAAGGATTTTTCATGAATTAATTAATACCCCCTCTCTACACCCAGTGAATGGACTCTTCTCTTTAAACCTGAGAAAACTAAGATTCCAAATGGAATGTCATCCCTAGAGGTACATCAGTCTTCCTTCCATGAAGTTTATCCTTCACATATTGGATGGCTCTGACAAACAAGTTTTCAGGGTTTCAATGTTGCTAATTTTTTCTTCTTAATTTTAATTATACTTGCATTTTCATTCATACATATGTATAAGTAGGGGCACAAAACCAACATCTTCAGATAAAAATCTGAATTTTTGCTAGGACTGTGGCAGAAAGGACTTGTTACCTACCTGATATCCATTCTCCCTTCCTTAGAATGCCATTTTGTGGGGGATAAAACAAAACAAAAATTAAAACCTTCATTTCTGAGAAAACTTTGCATATTCATGTGACCACATGATGCGATTTGACCAAGAGATATAAATAGATGTTTTAATAAATTTTATTTATTTTTTATTTTTTATTTTTTAACAATTTTTTATTGAACATAAATAGTATACATTTAAACTATACTTGATGCCCTCTCCCACCCACCCCCGTTTTCCCTTCCCCCCTCCCACCAATGGTTGTCCAGGTTAACCATGTCTTATTCATAATTTTACACATGTTCAGATGTAGACCCTCATTGTTCAAGATCAGCCTTCCTCCTCTCCTATCTTTCCATTCAAACTTTGCTGGTATTTCCCCTCCATTATCTGGAGTCCCACTGGTATCCTTTGTGTTTCCTAGTTTGGGCATCTTAGAGGAAACATATGTACCTTCTCCTTCTGTGCTTGGCTGGTCTCACTTAACATAATGTTCTCCAGGGCTTTCCATCTTCTTGCAAATGATATAATTTTGTTCTTCTTTATGGCTGAGTAGAATTCCATTGTGTGTATTTCCCACAGTTTTGTTATCCATTCATCTGTTGATGGAGATCTGGGTTGGTTCCATATTTTGGCTATTACAAATTGTGCTGCTATGAACATAGGTATGAATATGTTGCTGTATTTCTCTGAATTCAACCCCTTTGGAAAGATACCCAGGAGTGGTATAGCTGGATCATATGGTAGATCTATTCCCACCTTTCTTAGGAATCTCCACACAGATCTCCATAGTTGTTGAACTAATTTGCATTCCTACCAACAGTGTAAAAGAGTTCCTCTTTCCCCACATCCTCACCAGAATTTGTTGTTTGATCTATTTATGCTTGCCACTCTGACTGGGGTTAGATGGAATCTCAATGTAGTTTTGATTTGCATCTCCTTGATGGCCAGTGATGAAGAACATCTTTGCATTGGCCCTTTGTATCTCTTCTTTTGTGAAGTGTCTATTTAGTTCATTTGCCCATTTCTTGATTGGGTTGTTTGTTTTGCTAGTGTAGAGTCTTTTGAGCTCTTTGTATATTCTGGATATTAGCCTCCTATCAGAATGGTGGCTGGTAAAGATCCTTTCCCTCTGTAGGCTTCCTCTTTAGGTTATTGATAGTTTCCTTTGATGAGAAGAAACTTTTTAGTTTGATGTTATTCCACTTGTTTATTCTTGCTTTAATTTCCTGAGCTTTGGGGGTTTTGTTGAGAAAGTTACTGCCTGTGCCAATATGTTGTAGTGTTGAACCTATGCTGTCCTCTACTAACTTCACAGTCTCAGGTCTAATTTCTAAGTCTTTGACCAATCTTGAGTTGATTCCTGTGTTTGGTGAGATATAGGGGTTTAGATTCATCTTTTTACAAATGATTAGCCAGTTCTCCCAGCACCACTTGTTGAAAAGGCTGTCTTTTCTCCAGGGTATGTGTTTGGCCCCTTTGTCAAAGATTAATTGACTAAAGATGTGTGGGTTTGTTTCTGTATCTTCTATTCTAATTCACTGGTCAGTATATCTGTTTTTGTGCCAGTACCATGCTGTTTTTACTACTATTGCTCTATAGTATAGTTTGAAGTCTGGGATTGTAATGCCTCCTGCGTGTTTCTTGTTATTGAGAATTGCTTTGGCTATTCTAGGTCTTTTCTTTCTCCATATGAAGTTCTTGATTGATTTTTCTAGGTCTCTGAAGAATGTCACTGGTATTTTAATGGGAATTGCATTGAACCTATAGATCAGTTTTGGCAGAATTGCTATTTTGATGATATTTATTCTGCCTATCCATGAGCGTGGGAGATCTTTCCATCTTCCAAGGTCTTCTTCAATTTCTTTCTTTAATGTTTTATAGTTTTTGTTGTAGAGGTCTTTTACATCTTGGGTTAGGTTTATTCCTAGGTATTTTATTGGTTTTGAGGTTATAGTGAATGGACTTGTTTTCTTTGTTTCTTTCATTGTGGATTTGTTTTTGGCCTAAAGAAAGGCCACTGATTTCTTTAGGTTGATTTTGTAACCTGCGACTTTGCTGAATTTGTCAATCGGCTCCAGAAGTCTTTTGGTTGAGTTCTTTGGGTCTTCCAGATAAAGGATCATGTCATCTGCGAATAAGGATAATTTTAATTCCTCTCTTCCTATGTGGATTCCTTTGATTTCCTTCTCTTGTCTGATTGCTGCAGCAAGAGTCTCAAGGACTATATTGAAAAGGAGTGGTTGATTAATTTTAAGTAAAAGGGAAGTATTTGGGAGGCTGAGATAAAAGGATTGCAAGCTCAAAACCATCCTTCGCATCTTAGTGAAGATCTCAGCAACTTAGAGAAATCCTGTTACCAAATAATAAATAAAATATGGCAGGGGATGTACCTAAGAGGCATAATGCCATGGGGTTCAATCCCTAGCATCAGAAATGAATGAATAAATGAATGGGTGAATGGGAGGCAGACCCTGAAGAGGCAAACTCTGTATGCATTGTACTTGTCTTCTTTCTTAAGTCTGAAATCATCCCAGCTGTCCATTATGCAATCAACATAAGGGAAAGTTGGGACTAGAATTAAAGAGACTGAAATCTTTGAGTATTTGCACCAATCTTTGGATCTTTTCAGCCTTCAAATCTGTTATAAGAGAAGATATTATGAGGATTATGTGGATGGACACATGAAAGCTTACAACAATACTTCATATAGTAAGGTTATAAGTGACATTATTACTTGTTTTATTAAGCCCACTATTATGTAGATTTCTCATTATGTGTAGCTGAACCTAATCCATTCCTAATATTAGTAGTAAATACAGCTGAGTGATTTACTAACAACCTGGCTAATAAGTTCTTTGAGGTTAGCAACAATGTGTTCTATAAAAGTTAATTGTAGTTACATGGACAAAGCATTCTGTGGTCAGATAAGCTTTGTATTCCATGTCCTGGAATACAAAATATCAGATTTTTCTACTGTAGTGCTTCTCAGAGACTTTGATAATTGAATGTATCTTTATAATATTCCATTGGAAAATTTAAGTAGGCAGCATTTTATGGATGTTTTAAATGAAGGGACACTATATTTTGTAAATAAATGTTTTATACAAAACTCTTCAGATCCTAACTTGGATCCTATTTATTTATTTATTTATTTACTTATTTATTTATTTATCTATTTATTGTGGTCCTGAGGATTGAATCCAGGGGCATTCTACCTCTGAACTACACCCTACCCCTATTTTATTTTTTATTTGAAACAGGGCCTCACTAAGTTGCTGAGGCTGGCTACGACCTGTGATCCTCCTCTCTCAGCTTCCCAAGTACTGGGAGTACAAGCATGTGCCACCATGATTAACTTGGATGTTTCACATGATTTCTATTTTTCATAGATATGAGATTATTTTCTAAGAATTACTCTACTTACAGAATCTCTAAATGTGCTGTGGTATTTCATTTTATCTTTTTGTTCACTTTGCTCCCCTTCCTGGAACACAGATTTGTATGAAAGCATTGAGTACTGTTTTATTTCCAACATCGTAGTGAAACATTTTTATACTCTTTCTAAGTTATTCCTTCCAGCTAATAATTAGCATATGCTAGGTTGTGATATGGTAAGAACAACAGAACGATGATTCCAAAATCTTAGTGGCATAATGCAATAAAGGCTCAACTTGGTTATTTCAGAAAACTATAGATTCCAATGATTTTTTAAGACATCTATCCTCTGTGTTGAGATGCTGAGACACAAATGGTGTTGAAGTGTAGTTCTATCACCAGGTCAGAGAAAGAGACTATGACCTCAACCATTCTGGGCCTCAACCTGGAAATAAAATGTGTCACTTCCTCTCACATTTCATTGCCCAAAACCAATCAGTTACATGGCTCCATGCTGGAGGAGAGCTGAGAACCTCAGTTACCCATGCACTAGGACCTTGGTGAGCCCAATTAAAGTCTAACACAAATACTACAACTTAGCTAATGTTATTGTCTCCCATTTCATTGTGGATGAGAATACTGAGACTTAAACAAAATAACTGACCCCAAAGCATATGTCACAGCCACTATTTTAATTCAGACTATCTGCCTCTTGGCATCACCTGACTTCATATAAACTATAATGGATTCGTGTATAAAGCTCCTTTCTACTCACACCCTATCCCCAAGAAGGGATTGTTCAGAGACTAATATGTCTAAGAGAAGAGAGCCTTCAATTGTTTTATTTTTGCCTTTTTCTGTATTGTGCCTCCTCCTCTTTTCACCAATCCTTAAAGCACATCAACCTTTAAAAAGAAAAGCTGCCCTACCCCCATCACACACACACACACACACACACACACACACACACACACACACACACAGTGATGCCCTTCTGCTGCTTGACAGAAGGAAGAGAAAACAATGGGTCTCTGTGTAGAGAGTTCTAAGTCTTTTATCTTTCTACAGATTCAACCACAGTATCGATTCTTTATTGACCTAAACTGTCCTAAGCACGGCTGTGGTTTTTCCTCATATAGTGTATGGGAGAGTTAAGGCTGATACTACTTTAATATTGATTTTTGTGAAAAAGGTGCAGGGAAGAGGGCAATTTGTGTCTGCAGTTGCTCTTCACTATAAAAGATACCATTGTTAGGAGCTTATAGCATTATATCAAGGGTCTTAATCTGTAGCAATCTTTTTTTACAACTTAGAAATAGGCTTGGGCAAATGTGTTATTGGTGTTAATGATATTTTGAAGTGAAGCAAATTTGTCAGCCCTTCTAAGTAAACTGTTCAACTTAACTATTTGAAGACTTGGCAGGTTGACTCTATGAGTGCAGGGAAAACCTTATAATTTATTTATTTATTTGAACATTCTTTGGAAAGAATGTTTTGTTGTATAAACAGTGACAACAATGTTTGCTCAATGAATCTTTGAGAAATGGGAATGATTATCTAAGGTTGAAATGAGCCATGCATCTCTCCCTAGGACAGGATTTTTTCTTTATTTAAGAAGAGAGCTGGGCATGGTGGTATATGCCTGATCCCAGTACTTAGGAAACTGAGATAGGAGGATCATAAGTTTGAGGACAGCCTCAGAAATTTAGTGAGACTCTAGACAACATAATGAGACCCTGTTTCAAAACAAAAAATAAAAATAACTGGGGATATATCTCAAAGGTAGATGGCCCCAGGTTCAATCCCCCAGTACCACACACACAGAAAAAAAAAAAAAAGAGGACATAAAAAATGAAAGAATTGAGAAATTCTAGTTCAGGAGTAGGTTTCTGTGATTCGGGGAAAGAAAGTTAAAAAAAAAATCCCTCCAGAGCAAGGAGTTTTACTGGTCAGAAGAGAGTGGGAATTGAACTTGAAGGTGGCGTTTTCTGCTTTTGAATTAATATGTATTTTAGAAACAGGTTCTACTTGTATGACAAGAAAGATCTGAAAAGTTTTCAAAGTCTATTAGACATGGTACCTTTTCTAAATCCAATGAGCTGAAATTTGTTTTAGTTTTATGCAATGCACCCAAAATGGACATTTAAGAGTCTCAGTTTAAAGAGTTTTCAGCCTTTGTCATCTGGCTTTACTGAAATTATTTGCTTTCCTTCCTGTGGATATGGACCAGGAGTCAGTGAAAACTATGAACAATCTGTCTATCATCTACCTATCATCATCTATCTATCATCTATCTATCATCTATCTATCTATCTACCTATCTATCTATCAACTATCTACTTATCTATCTCATATAGACCATTCCTCGGGACATGATGTGGCTGGCCATCAGGGGCACAAACCATGATGGTTTAGATACAAGACCTGAGATGATGATGACCAAGGACTGGTAAAGGATGTTAGCATGGCAAAGCTATTGCTAACTTATCTTTATAAAGAAAAAAGTGCAGAGGGATATATCTCAGGGATAGAATTATTTCATAGCATGAGCAAGGCCCTGGGTTCATCCTAAGTCTTCAAAAAAAAAAAAATCAAAGGGCAGGGTCCTTCTTAGTCACTAGATACGTGTTACATGACAGACCTCCAGGTTGAAAAGATCCAGTAGTTCTCAAAATGTCAAAGACTAACATCCTGATTGGAAATTCTATCCACTGTTTGACAATATTACAATGAGGCTTCCACTGGTGAACATTGTATTAGTGAGTTTTAGTACTCTCTCTTCTGGGCCAAACCCATCTCTTGGGTCTGATTCTTTCAGACAGATGCCAAGATGTATCAAATATTCAAATTATCACTTCTTTATAACACCTGTTTTCCCCTGAAAACTCCAAGAAATCCCAAAATAACACCCGCTTTTCAGATCATTAGTTGGTATTTTAAACATTTTTCTTTTATCTAATGTTGTTGTCTTCAAATGTATAATACTGAGACTCCATTGTGCTGCCTTGTATATATCAAAATATCATAATTCCCAATACAGATTATATAAGAAGGCCAGAAAAGAGCTTATTTCAGAAGGAATAGAGGATCTATTTAGATCCTCTATTTAATCATATTTTCTTTCTTCCATTTCATTTTAAATTTCTGTATTGCCTTAGATGACAGAATTTGTAAACATACCATTATATATCCCATACTGACTCTTTCCCCCCAAAAAGCAAATTATTATATAGTATAGTATTATATATATATATATTATATATATTATATATATATTATATATATTATATATATATATATATATATATATATATATATATATACACATGTACACACAGACAGACATACTTGGCTCTCCCACACATGCTGCCCTTCGAAAGCTGGGCAACCATGAAAATAAACAGGCCCATGTGCCAGGCCCTCAAAGACACAGGTCATATGGTAAAAATAAACATTTTCTTTTTTTCCACAAATTCTACATGTATAGAACTAAAACTGTCAATTTGAGGAAATCAGAAACCAAAGCATGTGTTTCAAATGGTGAGTAGCTGAAGGCAGGGGGTGACCATTTGAAGGGATCTTCCATGTGGCTTGGAGGGGCCCATGAAGCTCAGAAAAGCATATGGGAAAATAGAAATGTTTATTGGTTTTGTTCAAATGAAGTCTATGATTTGATCTTAGGAGTAAATAACATACTCTTTTCTCCCAAAATATTGGGCACCAGTGGAAAAAATTGGAGGTTGAAAATCGGCAGAGGGAAGTTACTCTCAACTGTAACAAGAATTACAAAATTTCAGCTCAGGGATAGAAAGGCCTGCAATTTCCATCAAATATCCTAACAGTATTCATTGGGGAATAGGTCAGGGGATGGATAATTTTTTTGGTATAGTTTTCAAATTTGTAGGAGTGTTTCTAGTTAGCACAGTGAGGGTACCAAAGATTCTAGATAATCTTGTGCAATGAACACATTTCAAAGTATTTTTTTCTTTCAATCATTTTTATTTTTATTTTTATTGTTTTTTGTTTTTTCTTTTAATCATTTTTATTTTTATTTTTAAAAATTTTTATTGAACATAAATGGTATACATTTAAACTATACTTGATGCCCTCTCCCCCCTCTCACCCGTTTTCCCTTCCCCCCTCCCAGCAATAAAACAATTATTGTCCCAGGTAACCATGCCATATTCATAATTTTACATATATTCAGAAGTGGACCCTCATTAATCAAGTTCACCCTTCCTCCTCCTCTATCTTTCCATTCAAGCTTTGCTGGTATTTCCCCTCTATTATCTGGAGTACCACTGGTATCCTCTGGATTCCCTAGTTTGGGCATATTAGCGGACACATATGTACCTTCTCCTTCTGTACTTGGCTGGTCTCACTTAACATAATGCTCTCCAGGACTTTCCATCTTCTTGCAAATGATATAATTTTGTTCTTCTTTATGGCTGAGTAGAATTCCATTGTGTGTATTTCTCAGAGTTTTGCAATACATTCATCTGTTGATGGGGACCTGGATTGGTTCCATATTTTAGCTATTACAAATTGTGCTGCTATGAACATAGGTATGCATATGTTGCTGTATTTCTCTGAATTCAACCCCTTTGGAAAAATACCCAGGATTGGTAGAGCTGGATTGTATGGTGGATCTATTCCTAGCTTTCTTAGGAATCTCCACACAGATCTCCATAGTGGCTGAACTAGTTTGCACTCCCACCAACAGTGTAAAAGAGTTCCTCTTTCCCCATATCCTCGCCAGCATTTGTTTTTATTTGATTTCTTTATGCTTGCCACTCTGACTGGGATTTGATGGAATCTCAGTGTAGTTTTGATTTGCATCTCCCTGATGGCCAATGATTTAGATCTTTTCATGTATCTATTGGCCCTTTGTATCTCTTCTTTTGTGAAGTGTCTATTTAGTTCATTTGCCTATTTCTTGGTTGGGTTGTTTGTTTTGCTAGTGTAGAGTCTTTTGAGCTCTTTGTATATTCTGGATATTAGCCCCCTATCAGAGTGGTGGCTGGTAAAGATCTTTTTCCATTCTGTAGGCTTCCTCTTTAAGTTGTTGATGGTTTCCTTTGATGAGAAGAGACTTTTAAGTTTGATGATATCCCACATGTTTATTCTTGCTTTAATTTCCTGAGCTTTGGGGGTTTTGTTGAGAAAGTTACTGCCTGTGCCAATATTTTGTAGTGTTGAACCTATGCTTTCCTCTGCTAACTTCAGTCTCAGGTCTAATTTATAAGTCCTTGATCCATCTTGAGTTGATTCCTGTGCATGGTGAGATATAGGGGTTTAGATTCACCTTTTTACAAATGGATAGCCAGTTCTCTCAGCACCATTTGTTGAAAAGGCTGCCTTCAACCTAAAGAAATCAATGGCTTTTATTTATGACAACAATGAATCCAGAATGAAAGAAACAAAAAAATAATTTTATTCACTATAACCTCAAAACCAATAAAATATCTAGGAATAAACCTAACCCAAGATGTAAAAGACCTCTACAACAAAAACTATAAAACATTAAAGATAGAAATTGAAGAAGACCTTGGAAGATGGAAAGATCTCCCACGCTCATGGATAGGCAGAATAAATATCATCAAAATGGCCATTCTACCAAAACTGATCTATAGATTCAATGCAATTCCCATTAAAATACCAGCGACATTCTTCAGAGACCTAGAAATATCAATCATTAACTTCATATGGAGAAAGAAAAGACCCAGAATAGCCAAAGCAATTCTCAGCAATAAGAAACATGCAGGAGGCATCACAATCCCAGACTTCAAATTATACTATAGAGCAATAGTAGTAAAAAACAGCATGGTACTGGCACAATAACAGATATACTGACCAGTGGATTAGAATAGAAGATACAGAGACAAACTCACACATCTTTAGTCAATTAATCTTTGACAAAGGGGCCAAACTCATTTCAAAGTATTTTATGAAACAAGTATATGAAGTAAAAGCCAATTTATGATTAGACTAGCCTATTTACAGACATAGCATGATTTTAACATATACTGACTTTTTTCAGAATGTTACCATCATGAAGAGAGGACAATATTTTGTTTCAGGAAGTCATTTACCATTTTGGAAAGTTACTTAAATGAACAGCTTCTATTGTGAGATTTGCCATTTAACCCACCTGTATGGCTCAATCTTCATTTTAACTATTGCAATTCTATGCACGTGATATTTTATTATAACATATAACTAAATCTAGCTTAAAGAGAAGTAGAACCAACAATTAAAAAAGAAAAAGTTAATTTAGTCTAACCCTATACCAACTGCTAAACAGTACCATTAGACTTTTCTCCACTTACCTCAGTTCCTGACTTGTCTTTAATTCCTGAAAGTAGACACCCAGCACCCTTTTTCTGGCCATAACCTTGGTTTTCAACAATTTTTGTATATACTGTATACAGCGCCCCAGTCTAGTGTAGATATATTTCTCTTTCAAGTAAACTCTAATGTGGTACTAATCTCAGTGTGCCTCAGTCCTAGAACTGGAGGAGATACACTCACCAATGATCAAATCTGCTCATTTAAAGATGGGAAAGGTAATTCTCAGAGAATTTTAGTGGCTACACTAATGTCATTTCCCTAGAGGACATGAGACCTTTTTCAGAGATGAGGAAAATACAATTGTGCCTGAACATCTATTCTTGCAATTGTTCTGTACATAATTATCAGAGCAGTGCGAGGTAGTTACCTTTAAGAGTCATAATGGCTTCCAGGTGTATAAGACTGGACTATAACCTGATTAACATCTTTCTTCAGAAATACTAATGTTGACGGTAGCCTTCTAAGCTCTGTCTAGGCAGGGGAAGTGTGGGGCCTTAGGCTTTTAACTTAGTCATATAGAAAAAACTAGCTCTAGTATGAAAAATCTTCATGTAAGTCTAACTAAACCTGATACTACAAATCCCCTAATTAGCTTCCTTTGCTTCGAGTCAGACCTCTCTATACTGAGATTTGATTCTCTATGGAGAAAATCAGATGGTTATCTGGATAAAATCTAGGTTCTTGGATATGCATCGTGTTATTTTTATATATAAATATGTTGGAAATATTTAAGCATTTTTTATTAAGGCTTTTTTTTTTTTAAGTAGCTTGAATGCAGTCTATAGGAAGAGACTGAATTGACGATGCTGGTGTAAGTATTTTCTTCCAAGCAACAGGTATTTCCCTTTGCAAATTGATCACCAGCTTTCTGGTTTTGTTCATCATTTTCTTGGGCTAGTTGATGTATATGCACTTCTGGGAGATGAAACTTTCTTAGTGCTTATCAGGATCGCCAGTATCCTACATGTATGAAGCCTGTGGTATGAGTAGAAATTTCCCAGCAGTATGAAAGCCCATGTAAGCAGGGAATATTCTATGTTTTGCTCATGACTGATTCCCAGTGACTGAGACTGCATGGTATATATTTTGAACAAATGAAAATTTGTCAAGAGGAGACAATTTTTTAACTGTTCTTCCAGATTCCCTACCTCCACCTCACCCACACCGACCCAGCTGGATTCAGACTCATCTGCTTTCCTGCAGCTGTTTCACACCTGGGAGAAGGTGCCATGACTTTGTTTTGCCTTTCTTTCATCAGGCCATTGCATCTGCAGGAAAGAAAATGAATGTACCTCTGTAGGCTTGCTCAGGCTAAAAAATGACAAACAGGAATGGGAAAATGAGCAGTTCTTGAGTGATGTGGCCTCCGGCAAAACTAAAAAATGGGAGGAATGGGAAAGAAAACTACATTAAACAAAGACATTAAAGAGAGCTTTCTTTTCTATTCTGCATGGTATTTGGCAAGTAAAGATACAGAAGACTTAGACTGAACTTGGTGGAATTAAAATTGGGGAAGGAAGATTCTAAAGACAAACAGTATCAATTTGGTTTGGTCATACAGTACCTTTCACAAAATGATGGGTACCTGAAATCATGATTTTCCTTTGAGAAGGGAATGAGAGGTAAGATTATGTAAACCAGTTTTTCTAAAAGTTTAAGTCTGAAGAAAATGCGAGAAGGATGTAGCTGGAAGAAAGTTCAAAGTAGAAAGAGGTTTCTGTTTATTTATTTTAAAGGTAGAAGATAACTGAGTGTGTTTTAGTCTCCAATGTACTCCAGATGAATAGCCACTAGAGAGTTTCAGACTGAAGATACAGTGGGGAAAGAATAATTGATGCATCAAGATTCAAAATGAGATGATAGAGAAATATATACAGACTTTAAACTCCTCTAAAGCAACTGAGAGCTGGTTCCCCTAAGATACTTTCATTTCTGGTACACATTAGAAATCTAACAAGGACTCTTAAAAGGGACCATCGAAATATAAAACAATCTTAGCAACTTTATTTATGGTGCTGAGACACCTTCATGGAGGGAGTTCAATATAAACTTACACTGGGTAGCGCCTCCCTAGTATACATACAGCCCACGCCACATCTGAATCAGCTCACAATATCTAGATAATCAATGGGGGTAAAATTACTATACTGTTTCTACTTCTTGAGAATAAGTTTATTTAATAAAGTTATTTTTATACCAACATTATTCTCCTAACACTAGCCCTGTACACTCTAATGCTTCTCTTCTTTTTGCTGATGATGTTGGTAGGATGATGAAAGAAAAATCCTTAGACATTTTTTCCTGGATTCATTACTTGGGAAGCTGAGACAGGAGGATTGCAGATTTGAGACTGCTTTAGTGACTTTGTGGGAAAAAAAAAAAGGAAATGGAGCTGGTGTTGTAGCATGAGATAGTAGGCCCCTGGATCCCATCCCCATTATTTTTTTTAGAAATGCACCATCCATAATACATGGATTTTTGAATATAGAAGAACCAACTATTCTAAATGAAACCAAAAGAAAATAGAAATGATGCCAGCCAGCCATCTTTGGCAGATCCTTAACAATGTTAAGTGTAGAGTAATTACACTTTTTCTTTGGAAAATGAAAGAATCTCAATAGTTTTGTCAATGAAAGAAGGAAGGAAGACTTCAAAAATATTCATGTAGATGCACAACTACAACTAGAATATAAATAATATACCAGTGCCAGGATTCCTTGTCAATTATCACACAGAAACTCTCGTGTATCCATTCAAGACAGCTCTTCCAGAAACAAGTTTTTGAACACAGGATCAAAGCTAAAGGTTAGAAGGCCATTAGTTTATGAAGACAGAAGTGGGGGTGGTCTTCATCCATAACATAGGTGCCTTTTTATTAATAGAAATCTATAAAATTACTTTGGAAAAGTACATCTTATTTCTGTAATGATATAATTACTAATGTAATACATGAACATTTCTGCCCATATATATACTTTATTCATATAAAAGCCTCTCTTATAATGCAAGATTGGAATAAAAATAATTTGCTAAAATTAATGATTCTGTTTATCTTGCCCTAGGTTTGTTTTAATTACAAATATGTATTTACCATATGAGACTAATTAAAGTAGAGTGAATTTTGGAAAATAAAAATCATCCATAATCCCAAAATACAGAGAAATTATGTTATGTACTAATTTATTGTTCTGATTTTTTAATATAAAATAACACCTTTACTCTTACTTCAAGGTTTTCAGAAGCATATATGACATAAAAAAGAGCTCATAGTTCATATGACAATGAACTATGTAAAATTATGATTAGACTTCTAGAAGATATCATTGTAATGTTGAATATGTCTGACATTTTAACTTATCTTACAATACCTCTTCCCAAAATCTGAGCAAAATGTATTTTCATCAATACCATAGAAGAAAGCCCTATTTAACTTCATATTCACCAACATAGAATTTTCTTCATATTATGTATGTAAATTTAATAGAAATTTAAACAATAAAAGCCTAGCAACTTTCTTATACTCACTTATACTTCTTTAATAGTTAGAGAAAATATTTTTTCTTGTTGTTAGCCGTTTTTTTTTTTTTTTTTTTTTTTTTTTTTTGGTGGTGGTGGTACTGGGGTTCCTAGAAGCCCTTCTACCTCCAGACTACACTCCCAGACCTATTTCATACTTTTATTATTTTTGGAAACAGGGTCTCTTAAGCCAGCGCAGCTGGCTTCGAACCTGTGCAATCCTCCTGTCTCCACCTCCCAAGTGCGGGGATTACAAGCGTGTGCTACTACACCCGGCTAAAAATTCACTTTTATTTTGCTTTTTTTTTATTTTCTTTTTGGTGGTACTGGGGATGGAAGCTTTCTACCTCCGGGCTACACTCCCAGACCTATTTTATATTTTATTTGGAAACATGGTCTCTTAAGCCAGCTGAGGATGGCTTCCAACCTGCCCTCCTGTCTCAGCCTCCCAAGCGCAGGGATTACAAGCATGCTCCACCACACCTGGATGTTGTGAGCCATTTGAATTTTCTTTGCTAGGACAACCTGCCTCTGAACTTTGCTTGCTATCTGTTTTGATGGTTCAGTATCTTCTTTCAAGTTTGAGCTGTCCTCTTTGCAGGTGGTTTTATTTTTTTGCTTTGTTTTGTTTTGTTTTTAGTTATTTGCATGGATTTTAAGTTCTGTTAAAAGTAAAGGAAAGATATATATATATGTATACATATATATGTATATTATATATGTATACATATATATGTATATTATATACCTTTAACTATATATATAGTTAGAATTTTGAATGCAATAATGATGTATTACAGAACACAGTAAATGCCATGGCATTTAATTTAAAATTATAATAAGTCTATACTAGTATTTTATTAGCATTTTTATATTGGGTAAAATATGTAATTTCACTGTCTCAATTTCTATACCTGTAAAATGGGATGATAAAATATAAAACGTAGAGGATTATTCTTAGAATTAAAATACTGTTTAGCACAACGTTTAGCTAGTGTATAATATGCATTCAATGATTGATCTAAAATAAAATTTAATTTTAAATATTTAATGAGATTTACTGTTTTTTGTGACTAAACAATGACCTTCACAAATTATATCTCTCTACATATTCATTGGACCATGAAATAATTTTCTAAACAGTGTCTTTCACTGAAGAGTAGATCCTTATTTCAGATATTGTAGGGAGACAGGTTGGACAATATTCCTTAGGATCACACCATCACTTTCTAATGAAGGTAAACAAAACAATTGGCAAAAAGATAGAAAGTAAATCCTTTTAATATGGCATTTTACATGTTATTTTTTTATAATGCCTGCTACCATACGTTTGCTTTGGTACGATCTAATTAGAAACCAATATGTAGTAGCAGTAATAAGAATTAATAATAACAATAATATCATTTCTAAATATTATATATGTCAGATGTTGTTTAAAACTTTTGCATGTATAATTTTTATTAAATCCTCCTAACATTTTATGATGTACATCATTATGACCCTCATTTTACAGAGGTAGAACTAGAAAGGTCCACACAGGTAACAAATGATTATTGTAGTTTGCTAGGTACCACAGACTGGGTGACCATAGATCAGTGACTGGACATCCAAAATCAAGGTGTCAGCAGAGCTGGTTTATTTTGTGGCCAGGCAAATGGTTATCTTCTCCCTGTGACCTTACAGGATGTTTATCCATCTGTATCCAAACTTACCTGTCTTATAAGGACACCCATTATATTGAATTAGACATACAATTCTGATTATTTATTTATTTATTTATTTATTTATTTATTTATTTATTTGCAGTACTAAGGATGGAACCCAGGGGCATTCTACCTCTGAGCTACACCCCCAGCCCTATTTTTTATTCATTATTATTATTATTATTATTATTATTATTAGTAGTAGTAGTAGTAGTACTGGGGTTCCTGGAAACCCTTCTACTTCTGGGCTACACTCCCGAACCTATTTTTATACTTTTATTTGGAAACAGGGTCTCTTAAGCCAGCGCAGCTGGCTTCGAACCTGCGTAATCCTCCTGTCTCTGCCTCCCAAGCGTGGGGATTACAAGCATACATCACCATGCCTGACTATTCTTTATTTTTTGAAACAGGTTCTCACTGAGTAGCAAAGGGCCTCACTAAGTATCTGATGCTGGCTGCGAACCACAATTCTCCTGTCTCAGCCTCCCAAATGCTGGGATTACAAGTGTGTGCCACCACACTCAGCTCTACTGATCTCATTTTAACTAAATTTTCTCCATAAGGACCCTTTTCAGTACTAAGAAATTTGTGTAAAAATATGTTTGCCAAAAGTTGTTAATACCAAATATGTCCATGTAAAAACATATAGAAATAAAGTATTGGATCCAAATGGCAGTCACACCTCCAGATCCTCCAAGGGGGGGGGGGAGACCCTGTCTTCAAGTACAATAATATTCTGAGATTCTGGGGATTGGAGCTTTAATACAAGAATTATTGGGAATCCTAACAAGTGACACTGTAATAAAATTTATATTTACAAGTCCAACATGGGCACTCTGGCTACAAAGAGTGTCCATGCTCCTCCTCCTCCTCCTCCTCCTCCTCCTCCTCCTCCTCCTCCTCCTCCTCCTCCTCCTTCTTCTTCTTCTTCTTCTTCTTCTTCTTCTTCTTCTTTTCCTCTTTTCCTCTTTTCTTCTTCTTCTGCTTCTTTCCTCATTTATAAAAAAATTATCACGGAGAAATTTTACACTTATATAAAATTTGCAAAAGTTGTACATGTATTGCTCATGTACAAAAATCCCATGTATTTCTCATAGAGCCCCTCCAGTAGTAATATCTTACCACATTTATTTTATCATTAGCTTTTTGTTTTGTGAAACTGGGGATGAAACCCAGGAGCATTCTACTTCTGTGCTACCTCCCCAACCTATTTTTTATTCTTTACCTTGAAACAGGGTCTCACTAAGTTGCAGAGGGCCTTAATAAGTAGCTGGGCTATGAGCAAAGCATGATCCTCCTGTCTCAGCCTCCCCAATGCTGGGATTATAAGCATGTGCCACCACATCCAGCTAATAACTACTTCTAAACAAAATACTAGCTATATGCATTCAAAACCATATCAAGAGAATTGTACACCATGACCAAGTTGGTTTAATCCCAGAAAAACAAGGCTGGTTCAACATACACAAATCAATACATGTTATTCATCACATGAATAGTACTGAGAACAAAAACCACATGATCATATCAATAGATACTGAAAAAGCATTTGACAAAATCTAACACCCTTTCATGTTAAAAACACTGCAGAAAACTGGAATAGAAGGAATGTATTTCAACATCATTAAGGTAATATACAATATACCCAAAGCCAACATCATATTGAATGAGGAAAACCTACAAGAATTTCCTCTAAAATCAGGAAAAAGACAAGAATGACCACTATCACCACTCCTTTTCAATATACTCCTCGAGACTCTTGCCACAGCAAT
Source organism: Muscardinus avellanarius (assembly GCF_963383645.1). Lineage (NCBI taxonomy): Eukaryota > Metazoa > Chordata > Mammalia > Rodentia > Gliridae > Muscardinus > Muscardinus avellanarius. The sequence goes on from NC_137801.1 coordinate 54,528,258, forward strand.
ATGATAAGGGAAGGAAATCAAAGAAATTCAAATAGGATGAGAGGAATTAAAACTATCCTTATTTGCAGATGGCACGATCCTTTATCTAGAAGACCCAAAGAACTCAACCAAAAAACTACTGGAGCTGATTAACCAATTCAACAAAGTTGCAGGATACAAAATCAATCTAAAGAAATCAGTTGCTTTTCTTTATGCCAACAGTGAATCTACAATTAAAGAAATAAAGAAAACAATTCTATTTACTATAACCTCAAAAATCAATAAAATACCCTGGAATAAACCTAACCAAAGATGTAAAAGACCTCTTCTGTAAAACACTAAAAAAAGAAATTAAAGAAGACCTTGGAAGATGGAAATATCTCCCTTGTTCATGGATAGGCAGAATAAATATCATCAAAATGGCCATTCTGCCAAAAATGATCTACAGATTCAATGCAATTCCTATAAAAACCAAGGACATTCTTCATAGAGCTAGAAAAATCAGTCATGAATTTTATATGGAGAAAGAAAAGACCCAGAATAGCCAAAGCAATTCTCAGCAAATAGAACCATGCTGGAGGCATCACAATTCCTGACTTCAAATTATACTGTAGAGCAATAGTAGTAAAAACAGCATGTTATTGGCACAACAACAGGTATACAGACCAATGGAACAGAATAGAAGATAGAGAAACAAACCCACACATCTATAGTCAATTGATCTTTGACAAAGGGGCCAAACTCATATGCTGGAGAAAAGACGGCCTTTTCAACAATGGTGCTGGGAGAACTAGCTATCCATTTGTAGAAAGATGGAACTAAATCTCTACCTCTCACTGTGCATTGAAATCAATACGAGATGGACCAAAGATGAATAAATTATACCAAAGACTGTGAAGTTATTAGAGGAGGACATAGGCTTAACACTACAACATATAGGCATGGGCAGTAACTCTCTCAACAAGACTTCCAAAGCACAGGACATTAAGGCAAGAATTAATAAGTGGGATGGCATCAACTAAAAAGTTTCTTCTCATCAAGTGAAACCATCAAGAACCTAAAGAGAAAGCCTACAGAATGGGAGAAGATCTTTACCAGCTACCACTCTGATAGGGGGCTAATATCCAGAATGCACAAAGAGCTCAGAACTCTACACTAGCAAAACAAATAACCCAGTCAAGAAATGGGTAGCTGAATTGAATAGACACTTTACAAAAGAAGAGACACAAATGGCCAATAGATACATAAAAAGATGTTCAACATCAATAGCCATCAGGGAGATGCAAATCAAAACTACGGTGAGATTCCATCTAACCCCAATCAGAGTGACAAGCATAAAGAAATCAAATAACAAATGCTGGCGAGGATGTGGGGAAATAGAAGCTTTTTTATACTGTTGGTGGGAGTGCAAACTACTTCAGCCCCAAAGGAGATCAGTATAGAGATTCCTTAGAAAACTGGGAATAAATAGATCCACCATATGATCAGCTCTATCATTCCTGGGTATTTTTTTTTTTTTTTGGTGGTACTGGGGTTCCTGGAAGCCCTTCTACCTCCGGGCTACACTACCAGACCTCTTTTTACATTTTATATTTGGAAACAGGGTCTCCTAAGCCAGCGCGCGCGACTGGCTTCGAACCTGCGCGATCCTCCTGTCTGCCTCCCAAGCGCGGGGATTACAAGCGTGCACCACCACGCCCGGCATTTCCTGGGTATTTTTACAAAGGGGTTGAAATCAGAGAACTACAGTTACATATACATATCCATGTTCATAGCAGCACAATTCATAATAGCATATGGAACCAACCTAGGTCTCCATCAACAGATGAATGGATTACAAAATTATAGGAAATACATACAATGGAATTCTACTCAGCTATAAAAAATAACACAATCATGTCATTCACAAGAGGATAGACCTGAAGAACATTATGTTAAGTGAGATCAACTAAGCACAGAAAGAGAAGAGACATATGTGTTTTTCTAATATGCCCAAACTTGGGTCTATTAGGAATAGAGGAACTCCAGATAATGGAGGGGAAACCTCAGAAAAACTGAAATGGAAGGGTACGAGATAAAGAAGGCTGTGGTTGATTAATGGAGGAGCTACATCCAAATATGTGTAAAAGTATGAATCTAGCATGGTTAACCTGGACACTCATTGTTGGGAGGGGGAAGGAGAAGTCTGGGGGGACAACAAGCACAGTCTGAATGCATGCCATTTTCAATATGATCTACATAAAAATAAAAAATCAATCCTTTCATCTTCATCTATGAATTAAATTCAACAATATGAAAGACAATCTCCTTTTCCCCACCATTTTTATTTATATCAGTATAAATACATAGATTCTTATTTATGTCTTAGGTAAAAACCTATTAATAGCATTATTTAGCTGGGTATGGTGGTGCATGCTTGTCATCCCAGTACTCAGGAGGCTGAGACAGGAGGATCTGGGTTCGTGTCCAGCCTCGGCAACTTAGTGAGGCCCTTTGCAACACAGTGAGATCCTGTTTCAAGGTAAAGAGTAAAAAATAGGGGTGGGGTGTAGCTCAGAAGTAGAATACTTCTGGGTTTCATCCCTAGTAACAAAAAATAGCATTTCTTATCTGTTACACAAATTATGTCAAATTTGTCTAATGGAGGCTACTTGGAGTTTCTTTTTTATTCTTTTGACATGTTCTTTTGAACATTTTCTTAATTTCTTAAATGATATCTTGGAATTGTCCTGTACTCACTAGGTCTCATCTTTGGAAGTTTTTATTCCTTCAAAAATTCATGGTTTCCTTTCCTGGATAATGGCTTTTAAACAGTGAGATATGAACTCTTAAATTTGCTAACTTTTACTGGGGTGTAATTGAATCAGCAGACAGCTAAAAGAATTCAGCAGTCAGCTAAAATATTGTTTGTAAACATACATCTATACTGATTATCATATCTATCTATCTAATAAGTAAATATCTAAACATATTAGTTCTGCATTTTAAGTAGTTAAGATGGCCCTGGCTTCATAGTCCTTCTAATTTTACATTTAAGATAATTTAACCTTCCACTGTTAGCATTAAGTTTAATTTCCAAGTGCTCATTGTACTTTTCTGACTTTTAATTCTGGAGATTAATACCAGATGGTAAAATCACAAATCTTGAGTACAGAAAAATAACATTCTAAAGGGACAATATAAATGATTGAAAATCCATGAATAAAATTACAATAGTTTCAATACTGTGTGATTTTTAATTATGTCAATATTTAGGGCATATTTTATTGCCATAAATGTACAAAACCTGAGGATATAGAAGTCCTGATTCTTTATTGGCATAGATGGCTGAGTGGCAGGTTCAGAAATTCACTCTCACAAATTTGGACTCAACTCAATTGGGGGTGGAAAAACTACTGTCACACACAATCTTTGGTGTATTGTCTATTTTTGCTCTGATGACAAAATTGAGTAATTGCTACAGATTGCCCTACCCAAAAATCCTAGAATATAATTATATATTTATTTTTAGAAAAAGTTTATCTACTTCTGTACTAGGTCATCCTGACCTAGGATGTGTTGAGGAATTTGGGGGAGGCATAAATATGTGTGCACACACATATAAACCATTGGAACACAATGCCATAGGAGGTACTATATGCATAAATACTGACTGCGGAAAAAGTCCTGCCAATGACTGATTTCATATAACATCACTGCAATTGTACACTCATAAAAGTCTCTTAGATATCAGAATATACAGCCTCAGTTCAGCAAATTAGTCCACCTATTCACTCTATGCGGCATACAACTTCTTTAAAAATTGAGCAAATCAATGAATCCTCCCCAGTATGCCTGTGTCAATTCTGTATGGCTTATCAGTTTGGCTTTGTGATGTTATTAGAGATTGATTTTTCATATTTTTAAAATATCTGTACTTCTCATTGACTATACTGAGATATGACAAAGAAGGGAGAGATTCTATGGAAAGACTTTAAACACAATGTTAAGTAAAAAAAAAAAAATATGGAATGACGTGATATCTAATGATAATGCCAAATTACAGAATGGATGATCCACTTACCAAAGTCAGTATGACTACTGAAGCAATCAAAACCCCTCTGTTCCACCCACAACAAGATACATAGAAATTTAGATATCAACAACATAAATTGAAGGCTAGTTTCTTTTTATTTGTCTTGGTGATTTAAGAAAGAGATTCTTGATGTTTGCTTCAGTATTTTAATTTCTTATACATTATGGTAAATTAAAAATATCAGTGTTATGTCTTTGAGCTTCTTTGAGAACAGTGTCTATCCTCGGGCCCTTGGACCATACTATGGATGCTATGATGTGATCTTTCTGGAATAAAAATATTCTGTGTCAAAAAATTTCCTTCATTGTTTTCTGATGACTCAGGCTGCTACTTACTTGTGTACCTATTCAGATGTATTATGTTTTTATGTTTATACATTTTCCCTGCCATAAAGCACCATCACTGCGCTGCCTGCTAAGCTTTTTGTATCAGAGGTGGTGAGGAGGACACACACACACAAACATGGACACCAGTGTTAACTCTTTCCTTGAAAACAACACCTCCTAGATCTTCCCAGGATTCACATTTCGAGAATAATTTTTAGTTTTATAACCTCAGTGGGGTCTAGGACAGCTCATTTTGATAAAGATATATCAATATAGCCAATATATAAATATTTCCAGTAGGAAAAATAGAAACTATAAATAACCTCATATCAGTTCAAGCAAATTTATGCCATCGCTATCAACACATTTTAGGTCAGTTCAAGTTTTGCTACCCAATATGTCTCAAAAGAATTTAAATTTGTGGCATTCCAAATAGAAGATTGTTGATCTCTATCAGAGGTCAACATCTGCTTTTTATGTGAAGAACCAAGTGGTAAATATTTTAGATTTTATAAATTATACTGTGTCTGCTTCAATAATAGAAATCTGCTACTTGGGCCTTAAATATATGTAAATGGGTGTGGCTAGGTTTCAGTAAAGCTTGATTTTCAAAAACAGCCAGTAGGGCAGATTTATCCAGTCGTCCTTGTTAGCTAAGGCCTGATTTTATTGTTTTAAAGTTTTGTACCTTCTGTGTAAAATACACTGACTAGTTTGCAATTATTTCTTTGAATTACCATTTTGAGAATGGAAAGACTTGTTTCAGAAAGGGACGAGATCTCCTCAACTTGCCGGAGCCATTCTTTAACCTCTTCTTAATCTGATCATCTAAACACATATTAAAATATAACTTAATTACATACCTATATCTGAATGAGATCTGGTATTTGAGTTGTAACTTACTTCACAATTGATAGGATGTGATTTTAACATTTGAAAACAAGGAATAGCTGAAATCTAGTAATATTATTATCTATTAGGATAGTGATTGTATGGGAAAAAATTTTGGAGGCTTGAAATTAAGGTCTGGTTTTTCATAGCTAAAGAAAGTTAGGCCTAACATCTGTTCTTTTACTATTCTGTTTGATATGTTTTGTGCTCAATAATTAGAAATGCCAAGAGAGGGCATAAAGTCGAGTTAAACGGAAAAATATTATAAACCATTTATGAGTTTGCATTTTTTAACATACTATGGAGTAAGACTTTGATGAGTCAAATCTGAAGAGTGTTTTTAAAGAGCTTGATCTTCTGATGGGTGATATTTGGTATTTCTAAACAAGTGTGAGCATGGAGGATATAAAGTATCCCCTAAAAATAATTTTCCAGGATACAGAGGAATCCATGAGCTATCAATAAATGATTGATTAAATGAATAGCATTCGCTTATGGAACACAACAAAATCACTAAGTAGTGGGAAGAAAAGCTCAACAAACTCTGCCGTGAAAAGCTGATTTTTTGGTGCAATCATATGAAGCAGAGAATTAGGGCAAACATGAGATTTAACTGCAATTTTGCCAGTTATCTGCTAAACTACCTGAGTAGTGACCTGCAATAAGCATGCTGGATGAGTAAGCACATTCTCCTAGGCTGAAGGCCTCAGCCTTCTTAGGAGGACTTGATGTCTCCACACAGGAAACTGTCTTCATGACTGGTCCTATGAAAATATGGCCCAGATTATATGGTTATAGTTACCACTTTTCAGAATTTGTCAGAATTTTAAAAAAAATTATTAAGGGTTGTTAAGAATTGTATTTTGTTGTTTTGTTTGTTGTTGCATTTTGTTCTTTATGAGTTTCTTGCGCAACTTGAAGGAGTTATTTTTTATGGTGTTCTTGGAAAGGCTTCCCTGCTAGAAAGTGAGCTCCTTGAGAGCAGGGACAGGACTTGTAAAACCTCAGCTGCTCTACTGGGGCTTGATACGGTAGACACAGATGTCAGAATAAACAAATATGCATTAACATGCTCACATATTGTCATGACAATTGAAAGTTAGCCATGATTAAGGTGATGGAGGAAACTATCAGCACCTCTCAAGCAATGAACCTTGGCCAACTCTGAGGATTCTTGCAAAAGGAAAAAAAAAATGCTAGTCACAGTGATTTGTACTTGATGCCTACTAGATTTAACCTGGCAAGGAGATAATTTGATTGCATTATAATACAGTGAGCTTACATTATCCATTTCTCTTTAACAACTTATCGTTTAGCTGTGTGTGGTGGCACATGCTTGTAATCCCCGTGCTTGGGAGACTGAGACAGGAGAATCGCACATATTCAAAGCCAGCCTCAGCTGCTTAGTGAGGCTCTCAGTAACTTAGTGAGACCCTATTTCCAAATAAAGTATAAAAAATAGGTCTGGGAGTATAGCCCGGGCTTTTTTTTTTTTTAAAGGCCCTGCTTTCCACCCCCCACCCCATACCACAAAAACAAAACAAAACAAAAAACAAAAAACAAAAAACAAAAAACAAAAAACAAAAACTTCTCATTTAGCAATCGAAGTATCTGGAGCTTGAAAATCACTTGCTAAGGTATAAGACGAACTTGGAGGACCAACTACAAGTGAAGAAGTCAATGGAACAGTTTTAAGTGATACAATTATTGGTTAAAATAATATTATTGATTAAAATCCTACAGATATATGTTGCACTATATAGTGTTTCTTCTTCTAGTCTAAATGTGTCAGAAAGACAAACTTCTACCTCCTTTCCATCCCATCTGGAAACAAGGGCCATGGAGCTTGCAGATAATGACGTCTACTCGGCTGCCAGGACTATGCAGTGAATAAAGCAACTCCTCACAAAAACTCTGAATGGATTGCCAGTTTTTATTATATTTTAGGCAGGCAGTAATTTCAGTTTTCAATTCTACTAAGTAATAATAGTTATTAATTAGTAAATTAGGCCACTGAGTTCGAGAGGTGAGCTAACAGAATGATTAAAAAGGAGAGAGAAAATTCACAGATAATGCTCAGGTTTCATAGAAGCCTGCCACGATGGAGAGTTTATGTGTGTACATCTCTTCAGAATGGATTGCGGCACTTAAGAGCAACTTACACTGCCTACAGTGCTGTCTGTTCGGTAATTGCAGCAAAGTGAGGTACTGCTCCATACATTGTCATAAAGATGTCAAGAAATGAAGGGAGATGTTCCAGGGCTCAGCTTCACATACTTACATTTTAAATCTGGGGGCATTAAATTGAAGGAAGAGAATTCCTGAGATTTCCCCCCACCATACCAACAAAGGTCTTAGATGTTTCTTGAGTAAAGGCTTGACATCAACTCAAGGGAGGATTTCTGGATGCCAGGTAGATCTAATTCATTTTAGGAGCTAATTCTTTGAGCTTTATATTTCAAACATGATAGCCTTCATGAAGGTTTGTGGACTGTGTTTCCAAGTACTTTTCATGACTGTATGTGGATCATAACAAAATCCCTGAAATATAATTTGAAACTCCTTGAAGACTTGAAATGCTGAAACTGAAGTTTATCTTGTAGAGTTCCAGATGGGAAAAAATGCAGGTAACATATCTTAAGGCTGTTGGAGTGTATATCTGATACTAAAAGAAGTAGTTGAAAGTGTGAAAATCAGTCCAACTCATTCTGAAAATTAAAAAATGCAATTTGCTGGAGCTAAATGTGATTTATATAAAACATTGTATGGAGGCAAACCAGATCTAGCTATGAAACAGATTTTTCTTAGAGTAGCAAGTGAATTAAATCATTAAGACAGATCCCAATCTACTCTTTTGAAGAAAAATAGCATATCCTTATTCTTCGATTAAAATTAGCTATCTGCATGAATTTTGTTTAAATGAAAAATTGATCTATTTTACATTGCTTATGAAGAAATCAGATATAAGCAGTACTTGAGACTTTAAGACAAATTTCCTTATCCAATTGTTCTTTCCATCTGAATACCCTCTGCCTTCCCTATCATTACTTTTGCTTTCTTAGTGAAAACTGGTGTTTGAGAGCTTTTCTTTTCTTTTTTCTTTTTGGTTATTTTTCTCCCTCATGAGGTTTTTTCTCTTTTCTCTTATTTTCTTTTTTTTGTCTTTTCTAAACATTTTCCTTTAGGGCCACTATAATGGTTATGATTTGGAATGCTTCCCCAACACTCTCCACACCCTCACAGAAACAAGCTAGCAATCTTGGAAGCAGGGCTTGGTTGCTAAGGAAGGGTCCCTTGGACTGTGGCCTTAGGGATCATATACTGGTCCCTCATCCTCCTTCTTTCTTATTTCTGGCCTTCCTAGTGTGAGAGTAAAGTCTTGTGTTCTCTTTCTCTTTGTTTCCCAGTAACACCATGCCCTGAGATCTGTGGTCTCAGTCTTTACATGGACGGAACCCCAAATCCCTAAAGGAACAGCGAACAAATAAATATTCCTTCTTCTACGTTACATGGTCAGGTTTTTGTACTATGGTAATGGGAATGCTGACTGAGATTGTCATCATCATATACATAGTAAGAGTGCTTTATAGCTTGGCAGAAACTAAGCTAAAGGCTTGATTCCACTACTCATTGGATATTTTGTCTCTGGGAAAATTGATCAATCTCTCTGAGTTCCTGTTTCCTTATTTTTAGTATGATATGTGTGTGTGTGTGTGTGTGTGTGTGTGTGTGTGTGTGTGTATATATATCTTACCTCACTTAGTGTTTCTGAGTTCCTTTGATGCCCAAAAGACTCATTCTTAGACTTTAAAGAGAAAAAAAAGCTAAAGCTAATTAATTGGCCTACATAGAAAGCCAACAAAGCCTTTATTTATTTGTTTATTTATTTTTTTGGTGGTACTGAGGTTCCTGGAAACCCTTCTACCTTTGGGTTACACCCCCAGACCTATTTTATACTTTTTTATTTGGAAACAGGGTCTCTTAAGCCAGTGCGGCTGGCTTCGAACCTGCGCGATTCTCCTGTCTTTGCCTCCCGAGCTCGGGGATTACAAGCATGCGCCACCACGCCCGGGAAGACAAAACCCTTTTATTAGTATTAGTCAAATAAGACATAGTTAAATAAGACATAATATATTGATCAAATAAGATATAATCATTTTAGAGATTGATAGACTTGGTCACTATGAGCACTGAGATTATTTAACTATGACAGTTGATATTTATTAGGTAATTGATGAATTTTTTCCCATTTTAGTGACCCTTTTTCATTACAAACAAATACACACACACACACACACACACACACACACACACACAGCTTTAAATCTATGGGTGAGTGGCTTTGATGACCTCTTGTCTATTCTTAGCTATTGCTGACTTCTGAATAAGTGTACACATTTCTATTTTATGCCATATGTCTTCATGCTATTGTTTTATTAAAGTTAACTCATTAAGAAAGGGTCTCATTTGCAATAGGAATTAATTTAAGGTCTGCCTACTAGGTTTTGTGATTTGAAAACCTCATCTAATTTTGAGTCTAATATATATCAAGAATGTAAGAATCGGAATCTTAAATCCCATTGGTAGAAGACAAAGTTAAACACTTCTTTAGATAAAATATTGTATAATACACTGGAAGGTAGGGGAAAAGAGGATTGATAGTATTAATCAGAAACATTTGAAATAAGGTCATCAATATATATCAAAGTCAACCTAATCTTGTTCTTTAATTACCAGTCACTCACTCACCCATACACTTACCCACCCAACCAAAAAAATAAAAATAAAAATAAAAATAAACTTAAAAAAATTCAAAACAGCAACAACAAAAATCTACAAATACCAAAATCATTTGTTCAGAAAATCAATAGATGAGATCTGATATTTGAACAAGATAATAGAAACATTTTTCATAAAATATTTTCATGATATAGGTTGAATACATATTTTACTTGTTACAATTGATATATAGTCAAATACCAAGTATAAGGCATAGAATATAAAGAATACATCAAAATACATCTTATCAGGATTTCTAAATATTTAATAGATAATATCATGTAAATCATATCTTCATATATTTGACTGTATTTGTCAATTTTCACCCAATATTTTGTAACACTCTTGAAAGTGCCATTTTTTATCTATAGTATGGGAGATATGTAGTACTTACCTCACCATAGTGTTTATGAGTTTCATTAATAAATCAATAGCATGAGGTCAGATGTATAAAATAGAAATGTATATATTTATTCAGAAGTTACCAACAGCTAAGTATAGTGACAGGAGGTCATTAAAGACATCCACACCTAGAGATACAGATTAGATTCAAAGGAGATTATTTTAACTATATATATATACGTAACTGTCAGATTCCAATATACATAGCTCATGGAGGCTCAATTTTTTTCTATATTAACTTATTGTGCAAACATGTCCTGCCAGATTACACATACACTTACACATAGTAAGTCTATATAAATTTAATAAATTTTCAATGAATTCAGTGCTCCAGAATACTCGATGAAAAATGTTTTACAAAAGCATTTGTTTTTATGTTTTTATCATGTTTATACTATGTTCATTGTTCATGCGTAAACAAGGAAAAGCAAGTCTTTCTGGTTTTATCTGAGAATCTGACCTTTAAGATCCCAGGGATCTCACTCAGGGCTACAAAGGGACATTCAGCAAAGTAGCTGGCTAGATTGGAAAAGCATCTGAAGGTTAAGATTCTCTCTGGGAGTTTCTGGTTCCATCATCACCATCACTGAATTTTTCTGCCTTTAAGGGTTTGTAATATCCAAATTTAAATTATTCTATCTCTAAGCTTCTCGGTGATTTTTTTCGATCACCTGCACAATGCGAGTGTCTTTTCCTGTCACCTCACATCATCACCTATGACACAGCAGTTTGCACAGAGCACAGCCTGGAGCCTTCTTTCAAGGTCACCTCAAGCCCTCCATGGTGAGACATTTTGAATAACTCGGAATTATTTTAACTAGATATGTTTGTAACTGTCAGATTCCGATCTACATAGCTCATGGAGGCTCAATTTCTTTTCTATATTAATAACTTATTGAGCAAACATGCTTTGCCAGACTACACATACACTTGAACATAGTATATGTTTACATATATATGTATATATAAATTTAATAAGTTTTCAATAAATTCACTGGTCCAGAATACACAATGAAAAATGCTTCTATTATCTTTGCTTGTATGCATTTCAAAAACTTAGAATGAATTGATTTTTGAGACAATTATTGGGGCTTAGGGAACTTACGCTCCTTTTTGAAAATAACTTTTAGAATAAAGGGTTAGTTAGTTGTCCCAAGGGGAGTTTTTATGTTCCAGGACAGAAAAGGGATACCATGGGTTATGAAAGTGTCAAGTCTGATGTAAAATACTGGGTGAAAATTGACAATTGCAGTTAAATATATGAAGGTTTGATCTACATGATGTTATCTATTAAACATTCAGAAATCCTAATAAGATGTGTTTTGATGTTTTCTTTATATTCTATACCTTATATTTGGTACTTGATTATATTTTAATTGTAAAAAGTAGAATATGTATTCAATCATGTGCAGGGGACAAAACAATGACATTTTTGAGGCATTTATGTAACTGAGAAAGTAAGACTTAGAGAGGTAAAACAATTAGAAAATTGTTGAACCACATAGTCGGTGACTAATTGGTATTGGAAAGAGTAATCAAAGTGGGATGTTAATAAAAGGCAATGACTTCATGAAGGAGAAAAAAATTAAAGAGTTGATATTTAACAGAGAAAAATGGAATTTGAGTATATTTTAGTGTAATAAAATAGAAGGAGAAGAGGTATAGAAATGGAATAGAAATGGGAGTCAGCCTGACTAATTGGAAATTAAAAATAGAAAAAAATGTAGGGATAATTGGGAAAAAGAAGAAACAAATTTCTGGAACATCTTATAAGTGAACCAATAAAATTTGATACTAATAGAATGGATAATGGTGGGTGGATATGCTATATATTTTTAGGAATAATGCAGCATTTTATAAAAGTGTTATTGCTCTGACGGTATATGTTAGTGTGTCAAAGTTCTTAAGTATCTGGCTCTGGGTGAATTTAATGTCAACACACAGGAAAGAAATGTATAAAATAGCTGTGGAACTCTCAATATTATTTAGTTTTTAAGGGAATAGGAGTACTATAAGATAACAGGAAATAGCGGGTGTGGTGGTATATGTATATATACATGTATATATATATATGTATATATGTATATATATGTATATATGTATATATATATATATGTATATATGTATATATATGTATATATGTATATATATATATATGTATATATATATTAGGTCTGGGAGTGTAGCCTGGAGGTAGAAGGGCTTCCAGGAACCCCAGTACCACTGGAAATAAAAGGTAACAGGAAATATGCAAGTGTTCTGGGAACCAAATTTTAGAAAATGTAGATTCTGAAAATTACATGTTAGAAATCTTCATATCTATTTCCTAGAAGTTTCAAAAATAAATTTAAATTTTCAACTTGTGAACAAAATGGGGAAAATGTTATGAGCATTGAAGGCTTCACAGGTTCACTAAAAACAACTGATGACAGAAGAGAGACATTTATTTTTTGATAGAATTATTCTGCCACTAGGTCTTATACTTTTCATTAGCCTTGTACTGTTAGAAAGCATCTGAGAGGTGGTAGATGCTTAATAGACCAATAGTGTATTGCTGCTTTAATATATAAATTAAAAAACATATTTGTCTCAATTAAGATTTGCCAAAATTGCTGATAACATTCTGTCAAGATAGAGAAGTGTGTAGAAAACAATGCTATAGTACGTTGACTCATTCCTTGTTGATTAATCATACATTTTCATTAATAGATCAAGAACAATTGAAATTTTTATCTTCAACATCTTCATGCCAAGAAATGTTTTATGTTCCTATCAGTCCAATGTTTTTATTAAAACGTGCTATGTTCCTTAAAAATATGCCATAGGGGCCCCGGGCCGAACTGCGAGTAGCACGCCAGACCCCTGGAGAAACCGGGCCCAGTAAGACGCTGGGTTCTGGGCAGGGGTCACTCGCGGGGCACGCCAGCCGGGGCCCGGGTCGTGGGACTCTGGGCCCCGGGCCGAACTGCGAGTAGCACGCCAGACCCCTGGAGAAACCGGGCCCAGAACAGAAAAAGATAAAGAAAAATATCAGAGAGGAGGTAAGAAAGCCGTTATGGATGCCAGGACACTGGAGATGCAGACAAAACTTATCTAAATGCACTGGAACTTATGGAAAAATTCACCGTGAAAGAGGACTGCTATTTCTCTATATTGTTAAGAATCTCAGACATCACCTGTAAGGAGAGAGTTTCGCGGAGACCAAGGAGAAATGCGGTGTTGAAAGAGTTCTCCACGATGGTGGTGGAGACTTGTATTCAGGAGAAGCAGAAACTGGATCCTACCAACTTTATTTTTTTTGGAGAAATTACACCAAATGTCGAATGCTAACATCACGCATACTTAGGAACACTGGACAACATTCAGAGTGGAAAAAGAGCCTGGGAAGGATTTGAAACGGTGGAGGCAGTGGCAATGCCAGTGGCCAATACTCAGGGGAGGCAGAGATCTGATACATTACACCTGGAACCTTTGAAATAATAACCACGGAGACAGTGATCAGAACCTGCTAAGGGGTTAGGTGGGTACCGGGGCCAGTGGCCGACATCGGAGCTTGCTGTGAGGCAAGGCCACTACTGAGGCCTCCGTGGCCGGGATTGGAACCTGCCGAGGGGCTAGGCCAGTGCTGGGGCCAGCGAGGCCGGCATCGGAGCCTGCCTTGAGGCAAGGCCGGTACTGGGGCATCCGAGGCCAGGATAAGAGCCTGCTGAGGGGTTAGGTCGGTGCTGGAGCCAGTGAGGCCGGCATCGCAGCCTTCCGTGAGGCATGGCTGGTGCTGGGACCTCCGAGGCCAGTATCGGAGCCGGCCAAGGGGTTAGGCCGGTGCTGGGGCCAGCGAGGCCGGCATCGGAGCCTGCCATGAGGCAAGACCGGTACTGGGGCCTCCGAGGCCAGGATAAGAGCCTGCTGAGGGGTTAGGCTGGTGCTAAAGCCAGTGAGGCCGGCATCGCAGCCTGCCGTGAGGCATGGCTGGTGCTGGGACCTCCGAGGCCAATATCGGAGCCGGCCAAGGGGTTAGGCCGGTGCTGGGGGCCAGCGAGGCCAGTATCGGAGCCTGCCATGAGGCAAGGCCAGTACTGGGGCCTCTGAAGCCAGGATAACAACCTGCCGAAAGGCTAGACCGGTGCTGGGGCCAGCGAGGTCGGCATCGGAGCCTGCCGTGAGGCAAGGCCAGCATTGGAGCCTTCCGTGAGACATGGCCAGTGCTGCGGCCTCCTAGGCCGGGAACAGAACCTGCCGAGGGGTTAGGCCGGTGCTGAGGCCAACGAGGCCGGCATTGGAGCCTGTGGTGAGGCTAGACCGGTGCTGGGGCCTCCGAGGCCGGGATTGGAATCCTGCCAAGGGGTTAGGCCGGTGCAGGGGCCAATGGCCAGCATCGGAGCCTGGCGTGAGGCAAGTTCACTCCTGCGGCCTCCAAGGCTGGGACCAAAGCCAGCTTAGGGGTTAGACCGCTGCAGGGGCCAGCGAGACCAGAACTGGGGCCTCCCATGAGGCAAGGCCGCTGCTTGAGCCAGCGTGGTCTGGATCAGTTCACTGAGTAGCCAGGCCACTACTGGGACCATCAAGAGTGGGATTGGTACTTGCAACGCAGCATGCACAGAGAAATATCGCAGAAAATATAAATCAGACGCTTCTCTTAATCAGCAATAACTAGGAGGAAAAGGGCAACAGGAAGAGGTTGAGCTATAGAAAGGGCCCTATAGTGAAGCAACTAATGTGACCAATCAGAGGGTATGTAATACTGGAGGATGGAGCCTCTTTAAAACGCAGGAGGTACATAAACAAATGTATCAAAGTAAATCACCAAAGAAGCGTGGGATGGAGGGAGGGGGAGGGAATGGGATGGGGGCTGGAGGAGGGCTAATTGGATGATGTGTGCTTGTATATCCTCTCAAGTCTTGTACTCCAATGTGATTGATATATGACTACAATGCACCAATTTAAAAAATAAAAATATAAATCAAATATAAAAAAAATAAAGATTAAAAAATATGGCTGGGGGTGTAGCTCAGAGGTAGAATGTCCCTGGGTTCCATCCCCAGTGCCGGAAAAAAAAAAAAAAAGAAATGTTATCTCTAAGTGATCAAAAGTTTGATATCAGACAAATGAATCTGTTATGTGAGATTATCATTGTTAATTTTGGATAAATTGCTAAAATATTAAAAAATAAAGCTAAATAATAAAAAATTAGAATGCTAAAAAAATATGCCATAAATATCACACTTGCATGGATGATACCAAATTGTGAAGTATAGCTATAAATTTGTTGACAGATTTAGTATGGAAAAAATCTAAATGATGCTTCCTGCATAGTTCTTGTTGCTGAGAACTACTTTGGCTATTCTGGGTTTTTTTTGTTGTTCCAAATGAATTTAAGGACTGATTTTTCAATATCTGTGAGGAATAACCTCGGTAATTTAATGGGTATCACTTTTGGGAAAATGGCTATTTTGATTTATTTTGCCTATCCAAGAAAATAGAAAATCTTCATCTCCTAGGGTCTCCTCCAATTTTTTTCAATGTTTTATAATTTTCTTTGTGGAGGTATTTTACTTCCTTGGTTAGGTTTATTAAAATTATACCACAAAGCCACAATAATAAAAACAGCATAGTACTGGCACATAGAGCAATGGGCAAGAATAGAAGACTCAGGAACAAATCTACACACTTAAGGCAAATTCATTTTTGATAAAGGGGCCAAAAACAAACACTGGAAAAAAGATAATTTAACACATGGTGTGGGCAAAACTGGGTAAACATATGCAGAAAAATGGAAATAAACCCTACTTTCTCACCCTGGACAAGAGTCGATTCAGGATGGATCAAAGACTTGGAAATTAGCCCAAAGACCTTGAAGCTCCTTGAAGAGAGCATAGGTTCAACACATAGGAACAGGTAAAAACTTTCACAACAAGACCCCAAAGGCAAAAGAAACCAAAAGGCGCATCAATACTTGGGATTAAATTAAGCTGAAGAGCTTCTGTACCATCAAGGACAGCAAGGGTTCATCAAGAACCTCAACAGAGAGCCAACAGAATGGAAGAAATTTTTCACCAACTATTCCTCTAAGAGAGGACTAACATCTAGTGTATACAGAGAACTTAAGAAACTCACAACTAAGAAAACAAATACCCCAATCAAATATAAAAAAATAAAAATATATTTAATATACCAAAAATTTTTATGTTAGGTAATAAAAGGCATATCATTTAATAAAAAATGGGCAAGTAAACTAAATAGACACTTCACAAAAGAAGAAATTCAAATAGCCAATAAATGTATGAGAAAATGTTGAACATCATTAGCGATAAGAGGAATGCAAATCAAAACTACCCTGAGATTTCACCTAATCCAAACTAGAATGGCAATCATTCAAAACAAACAACAACAGATGCTGCCAAGAATATGGAGAAGTGGGAACTCTAATATATTGTTGGTGGAATTGCAAATTAGTATAATCACTTTGGAAAAGAGCATGGAGGATCCTCAGAAGAAAGAGAAAGAATATGATCTACCATATAATCCAGTAATAACACTTCTGGGTATCTACCCAAAAGAATGGAAACCAAACTACCAAACCAATGCATGTGTATCTATGTTCATATCTGCACATTTCATCATTTCCAAGCCATGAAACCAGCTGAGATGTTCATCAACAGATGAATAGATTAAAAAACTATGGAATATGTACACAATGAAATTTTACCCAGCCATTAAGAAGAACAAAATTACATAATTTACAGGGAAATGGATGAAACTGGAGAACATTATGCTAAGTGATATTTGTCAGTTACAAAAAGTAAAAAAAAATCTGATGCTTTCCCTAATATGCAGAAGCTAGGTTGAATATGGGTCATAGGAAGAACTCTAGATGAGGAAGGAGAAACCATAGATGAGGAAATAAGGTGATCTAACTGAAGTCACCTTATTTTCTCACCTATGCTCACGATGTACATTCAAAAACATAACAAAGTCATTTATTAAACCAAACATTAGAAGGAGAAAGAGGGGAAGGAATGGGGTGGGAATTGGATAGGGCTAAGTGAATGTTGTATGCATGTATACCTCTACCATCTTGCACTCCATTAAAATATATGACTACAATGCATCAATAAAAAAATTACAAAACAAAAAATATCTAAATGGTGTAGAGCAATGGTCTTCTTCAAAAGTTAGTTCAATGTATAGCCTGAACCTAAAAGTATGACTAAGACTGATCAACAAAGAGGGAAGAGAGAACTTTAGTACTGGCAAAAAGAATAGCCCAGGAAGCCATGCCCCAAACAGGAAACAAGGCCAGGTCACAGGTACAGGCTTACATGAAAGCAGAGAAGCCTTGGGAAAAAAGTCTCAATTACTTATGTAGCATCTTTTCTTTTTCTGGGGTGGATGTGGAAACACAAAGTTGGTCTCTTTTAAGTTGGCACCATGACTTGTTGCCATGAGGCCCATTTTAGCCGCTGTTCATTTATTAAATAGTTCTTCTCTGTTTAGAGTTGATTACTCTATAAATAATTGATGCTCCCCCAATGTGAGGATTAAAAGAAGGAAGCACTAACTGTGCCCCTTCCCATTAGACACAGAAAGTAGAGACATGAATTGATTGAATACAAATGAGAACCATTTGCACTGGCTCCAGCCACTCCTTTCTGCCCCTCTATAAACAAGGGTTGGTTCCAGGATATTTGCTTTAGTGGAGAAATGTCTTTGCATGATGGTTCAATGATACTTGTCTTTTCCCGATGAATTAGCACAGGGCATCCTCATAGCTAACTCTCCTGATTGACAGACCATACTTGTATCATAAAACAGGTAGTTTGTTCTAATGACCTTAAATTTTCCTTGTCATTTGTGGGATATTTTCCTAGAGCACATTCTTCCTGATGCCCGATAGATCCTGAGTCACCCAGTATTTTGATTCATCTCCACCTGATCTTTGAGAAACATCTCAGGTTTGTGTTCAGAAACTAGCTCTTCTACACCAATTCTGTCCATCTTATTTGCTTCTTTAAGGGTTGTAGGGGCAAATGGCTAGCCAATTAAAAAAATTAAATTAATAAAATGCATTAATTTATCTACCTGACCACCACCTACCCCGATACTACCTATTTTAGAATAGTTATGCACCTCTATGTGGCAGCTCATCTTCATAAAGTCTTGATAAACTAGGAACTTATTAAACCATGAAATGGGGGACAAGGAGGAAAAGGGGAAAGTAGCACCTTGGTGAGTATTCAGTAAGTATATGTCAAATAAATCATTATTCCCATCTGTTCAACCCCTTCACCTGTATAAAATGTGACTAATTTCCTTACTACTTTTCCTAATAATCACTGATAAACAATATTTTTTGAGAAAACTGCCTCTTGAATGAGTTAGCATGACTTTTATATTATTCAGTTTGAAACAATAACCTAGATATAATGTATATAATGTTTTCTAAAAATATCTATGTTTGGAACCTAACTTACATTTTGAGATATACAGTGCATTCAGGAGGAACGAGCTCACCTCCTTCTGTGAGACAAGGTTCTGGGGCTTCCAGTTCAGCTCACCAAACTAGAAAATGCCCACTATGTGCCAGTTATTGCATGGGGAGGCCTACCTTATTTATTTAATCTTCAAAACAACCCTGTTGGGGAGCTATTGCCCTCATTTTAAACATAAGGAAGCAAATATAGAAAAGCTGTACCCAAGGTCACAGATCTAGTTCAGCCACAGAGCAGGGATGAAGAACGGTGGCTATGATGATCTGATGTTCCCAGGCGAGTAGTGGGCCTGAGCCAGGGGCCTGGATCCAAGCCTGGCTGTGCCACTTGCCATCTGTGAATTCTGTCAGCACTTGTAACTCCACTGCACCTCAATTTTATCATGAGTGAAATATGGAGGGTAATATATTTATTTGCAGGATTGTCCTAAAATCCAGTTAAATACTTAATGTAAAATTATTAGAATGGGGTTTAGAATGTAGTAAGCACTTAATAGATTTTCAAGGTTATTTTCAAAATCCATAAATAACTAGTGCCTCAATAATTTGCAATTTGGAAATAAGTAATTCAATAATCTTTGTTTTATTTTCTGTGGTGTTATATTAGAAAACTTCATGAAGTCACTGGATAAATTATAAACTCCTTAAGGGGGGGAGTCTTTAGTGCACTTTCAAAAATGAAAGAGTTAGTCACTGACTATCAGATATATGATTAATGCCTATAAATAGAAATGAAAATCAATTCACTATCCTTCCCAAAAAATACCTATTTTTTACATTTGTGTGGAATTTTATATTTTACAAAGGATTTCCTGGCTTCAAAATGCCCACTGTGACTTCTACAAAAGATATGCCTCTATCCCCCATATCATACACAAAAAATTAAAGTTTCAGGGACAATTGGCGTTTGTCCATCCTCCTTAACAAACAATGCAGAGATAGATGGTAGCAGTATTATTACTCTGGCTTGACAAGGTTATGTTTGGATCTCTTGCCATTTTATTGACTTTTTTTATGATCACAGGATGGCAGATTCACTACTTACCAAGATGTTAGCATATAACATAATAGAAATGAGGTAATTTTACATTAAGTTCCACTGCTCCTTATCCTTTTATGTAAGGAAGAAAAGTTTGACCAGGAGCTTTCTAACTCTCCTGAAATTTCTTCAGATGTCATGGACCAAAAGTGTAATATACAGCAGCCCCTATTTACAGGATAACTGAGGAAGAGAAACACTTGACTTTTTGAACTTTAGGTTGAACAATAACAAAAGGAAAACTTGGGAATAGTTTTAGGTAGTCTTTAAATAGTGCCTTCCAAAGATCTTTTTATTTTTTTTGTTCAAGAGATTGAATTTAAGGTTGTTTTACCTCTGAGCTGCACCCTCATCCTTTTTTATTTATTTTTCATTTTGAAATAGGGCCTCATTAAGTTGCTGAGGGTCTTGCTAAATTGCTGAGTCTGGTCTTCAACCAGCTAACCTCCTGTCTCGGTCTCCCAGGTATTAGGATTCGAGGTGTAAGCCATGGTGCCCAGCCAAGAATCAATTAGTTCTGAAACTACTACATTTGTAATTTCTACTCTTATTTTCACCACTAAAAGTTGGATTATAACTTCTATAATATACTCATTTTTTTCTTTACAGTACAAGGGATTGAACCCAGGGGTATTCTATGTCTGAGCTACACCCCCAGCCCTATATTTTATTCTCATTTGATGACACTCCAGTTCATCAAGAAATAAGAAATGACAAAACTTGTTTCAGCAGTAAAAAACATAAATTGTTACTTGAAGGTAAAAATAAGCTTCCTCATTCACACTACTGCCTTCTAATAAAGAGCTTAGATAACTAATACCAGAGGCCAGCTGGACATGGTAGCATACACTTATATTCCCAGTACTTAGGAGAATGAGACTGGAGGACTATGGGTTTGAGACCAGCCTCAGTAATTTAGTGAGACCTTCAGCAACCTAGTGAGACTCTGTTTCAAAAATTAAACATATAGGCTGGAGGTGTAGCATAAAGGTAGTATGCCCCTGGGTTCACTAGTTCCAAAACCAACCAAACAAACAAATAAAAAATAACAATATGCCATAAACCTTTGAGAATATTCAGCTCTTAATTTGAATTCAATTAGGAGACCAGAGTTATTGTTTATATGCTTATAAGCTGCGGGTTCTGTGATCATTGCAACTGCTCAGAGGAGTTTGAACAACCTACCAATCTCAGAAGATGCTTGTGAGGCTGTCTAAAATACTTGGTTTGGTACATGGGAAAATATTTGGTTTGGTACTTGGGACTCAAAAAATGTCTAAAGAGAAGATAGAATAAATTAGAATTATGTTGGGCCATAACTAGTCACCGACCATATACTCTACTGTGGCTTTCTGGGACGTTAGCAGAGCTTCCTGGGGCAAGTCTTACCAAAGTAAAAACACTTTTCCAACCCCCAAACCTGGAGATATACTCTGTGAATACTGGGGGGGTTAGATAATTGAAGTTTTCCTGTGTTTCCACATGTGCTGCAATTTAGATAGATGAATTGTGTGAAAATGCATTTGGTCAAAGGATCAGCTCAGACAACTTGTGTTTGACTCATCTGTGATTCTTCCTCACAAACTCTTCCTGCTCTTTTCCATATCTCCAGGGAAATTATTATATGGATGGTGTCAGTTTGGGAAGTGAAATGAATCCAGGACACAGGACACAGGAAATGCCAGGAGGTTGGGAGCAGTGGGTGAGATGGAGCAGAATTGGCTGGCTTCCCATCCAAACTGGCATGTGGTGGTAGCACAGGTCTGTATGAATACACTCTCTCCAAGAACCTTGAAGCAATGGTGGTGCCCCAAGTCATCACCATTGTCACTGGCTTTGGCAGCCAAAACTGCATAATAGATTTGGGTAAGATAATAGAAATCTTTTATTTGTTGAATGTTTGGGAGTGAAAAGGAAGGGAACAAACATACAAATTTGTCTCATTGTTGGGGAATGTGGAATGCCACAGTGGTATGTTTGCTAGAGTTATGGTGCTGGCAGATCCAGTCAACTAGATCTATAGCACTTTGTCTTTGAGTATTTTTGAAAATACTTGTACGTATTTGGCACTTTGGAAAATTAGTTTTTGGCCAAGCATGTTTTCCTTTAGTATAAAATGACAGAAGAAAAGGAAGGAAGGAGGGAAGGAAGGAAGGAAACAATGTTTTTATTTAGGGTTAGGGTAAGAGGAATTTAATTTGATCTATCTGCTTCATTTACGCTTAACTCATCAAAATGGTTACTGCTGGGCTCTTAACTGTCTAAAATGCAGTGAGCTTCCATGGATGCTCCTTCTTACAGAGAATAGGCCAGCTGTAACGTGACAGTGTATGAGGATATTGGTCCCAAAGCTAAGATTCACAAAGTTTGGTTGTAGGCTCAACCTGTTCCCTGCTCATTACCAGATAGTTATGCTGAATACAGCTGGTCATTTAGCTGCCTTCTAACACTTTACCCTACTATCTTATAAATGCTGCTCTCTTGCCGGAACTCATGCAGAGTTTCTTGGCTTCTAAACATCATTTGATCTCACAGAAGAGGTAAGAGAAGCTCATTTGCTTTTTGGCTAAATGGCTGAAGATATGCAGGACCACAGAACCCTGGCCTGCCCCTTTTCTCAACACGATGATGCTGTTGGTAGAGATGCTCCCCTGCCCTGGGATAAAGGAATTGAAGACCAGCAGCTCTAAGATAAAAGAGCTTAACCACTCAGCTATGCAGTCTATTATAGGCAGACTGGATGCTAACTTCACTAGTCCTTCCCATTACCTTGTTTATGCTGCCTTAAAAATTCTTTTCTTTTGATTTTTTTTCTCCTAGAATAAAATATTTATTCCAGAACAATTTTATTCTAAATTAAAGATAACATTATGATTGTCTCAGAAGCAAAGGGGAAAAAATGTAATGTTGGGAACCAGTGTGGCATTTGCATACTAAAAAACCTGGCCTACATCAGTGGTTGTCACACTTTTTGGTTTCAAGACCCCTACATGCTCTTAAAAGTTATTGAAGACTTCAAAAGCATTTGTATGTGTGAGACGCACAGAGCAGAGTGAAAGAGAGAAATTTAGATACATATTCTTGTAAAACAAGGCCATAGTATTAATATGACTTTTGTTATTGTTCCAAAAATAGAGAAAAGGAAATATTTCCGAAGAAAATTAATTTTGGTGATTTCAAAAATAATGATATGTCAGATACTAATGAGTTTCACAAATGCCGTATTTAATATAAATAAAATTGGATAATGTGTACTTGATACAAATAGTGTGAAAAAAACTAACTTAATCTTTGAAAAAATATATATACAAATATATATATATATATAAATGAATATATATATATATATTCTCTAAAACTACTATATTAGAACTTTTTGGAATATATGAGCATACATTCCATTAGTCATCAAAATGATGCTACTGTCAGCCCTCTTTTGGTAACCTCTGAAAAAATGTCCCAAAGAAATGTACACTTAGAAAGTGAAGAGATAAAACTCTCAAATCATACTTTTCTTGTTCATGGAATCTCTAAATGGTTCTTGGGAACCCTTTAAAGTGATGGCATGTTGATCATTGCTAGAATGTAAGATCAATGCCTGGATTGAATCTAAGGTCTGCTACTAACTAGCCAGTATCTTGGAGTACATTAGTTAATATCTCCATTTAATCACCTAAAAAAGATAATAAATATCAGAGGATTAACATTCAATATATTTTATAATGAAAAACCAACCATAATTGCTTTCAGCTCTTTAGCATACTCCTTCATTTGTTACATAAAAAAAAGATTTAGACATTTGGAAAGAAATGGCTACTTTTTTCTATCACCCAAAGTGCTTAAAAAAACTTTGAAAAATAATTGGATTTGTGGCACAAATGTATTAAATGATCTATAAATAAGGTCTCCTATATTTAGTACCAATTAAAAAACAAAAGCTTTGTAGGTTAATAAGATAGTAACATCCATAGAAAAGGCTAGGCAGGACTTAAGGGATCATGCCTTGATTGCTTCAGGCAGGTGGTCTTTGAGTTGCTTGTAATTTCCGTTAATACACTTTATAGTGCCCTTTCATGAGCAGGGTGGGAGAATCTAGCATGCCCTAAATTTTTCATTCATTATAAATGGGGGAGGGGGACAAGCTGAGCATTCCAAATCAGTCCATACAATAGGCTCTGATGGGAGGATTTTGTACTTGTATCCAACTAGAAATCTAATTCCTGCCGATAGATAGATACCTCATTTATATCTTATAAATCCTTCCAGCAATAACTTACAAGAGCCCGTAGTCTTTGAAAGTATGGTACACATTGAATGACTACTATTGTGCCTGCTTGCTGATAAATACTTAGTTTATTTGAAGTTGGCTTTCACAATCATGCGCTATCTGTATCTGTATCATTTAACTTAGAAAGAAGGTGGACATACTGGTTTGCTAGGATTGCCATAACAATGACTCAGATTGGTTGATGGTTTAAACAACAGAAAATTATTTTCTCACTTTTCTGGAGACCGGAAGTCCAAAAGTGATTGTGGACAGGTTTGGCCTCTTTCTGAGGCCTCTCTGGCTTGCAGAGGTATGCTTTATCTTTGTCTTTACCTGACATTTCTCTGTATGTGTTCTTAGTGTCTCTGGCCTAGGACCCGACCCTACAGTTATCATTATAACTTCATGACCCCTTCAAAGACCTTGTCTCCAAACATGGTCCTACATTTAGGCACTGGGGTTAAGACTTCAACATGTGAATTTAGGGAAAACACAATTCAGGCACAACAAAAGATCTAGACCTCAGACTTCCCTTTAATGACTGGAAGCTCTACATGTGTATCAGAAGAACCCAACATCTATGAATAAACAGAGGGGCTTCCTTTTATTTTCAGCATCACTCTACCTGGTGCCTGCAGTAGATCCAGTAATCAGAGCCACTGAGCATCCAAACTTGTCAAGCTATATTGCTCAGTAGATGTAAGATTCTTGGCCATTTCCAGACACACTTGATATGCATTCTCACAAGTGTTCTAGAATATCTATAAATGTTAAGTGTGATAGAAATATGTGTGTGGGGGGGTGTTGGGGAAAGTTTTGATGTAACCTGAGACCCTAGGCGAGAACACTTCCATTATAAACACTAGTGTTGTGGAATTACTGTGACAATTAACATCCTTGGCACATACTAAAAGATCATTAGCACTACCTAGAGGCTGATACTGTCTAGGAAGGCTATATAATACTAATTTGTCATGCCTAAAGTTTACTGGGTCACTCTGTGATCTTATTAAACCTGAATTTCCATACATAGCAATGGAAAAATTTAGTATAAGAATAGGTACATTAACTATCATTGCCAGCACTTGGAATGGCCAAAGGCTTTTTGTATCCATCAGTATTCATGCAGCTATAATCTAAAAGACTGACAATGTAACTTCGAGGAAAGATATATTTGCTTATGGTTTCAGGTTTAGTTCATGTGAGGCTAGGGAGAATGGATCTTAGGGCATGGCAGTGTAAGGCGGAGAGACAGGAGAGCATATGGGCTGTGCATCTCACAACCTGGAGGCCAGAAGCAAGAGAGATATCAGGGGGAGGAGGAATTATAAACAATCTTCAGGTCTGCACTCCCAAGGATTCACTCCTTCAGCCACATTACTGGCCTAGGCCAGACCCCAAATAAATCTATTACAATGAATTTATCTACTACTGGGATTAGAATCCTCATGATGTAACTATATCAACCCTGAATATTAATAAATGAGCTCTCTAGGGGACATTTTATATCAAGCTATAACACTTTTTAATGTTAAGTTCTTGAAAGCACAAAATGAGTGGACTGGCCAGCTTAAATATAAGATTAAAAATCTGTGACTATTCCATGAAGATTGTATGTTCTTTAACTAAGCAACAAGTAATTCTAGCCATATTTCAGAAAGTAGTATCTCAATCAGTGGCACCCAACCATATTTCTCTGAGATTTAAATTTTATTTATTTATTTATTTATTTATTTATTTATTTATTTATTTATTTATTTATTTTGCAGGTCTGGGGATGGAATCCAGGGGTATTAAACCTCTGAGCTACACCCCTAACCTATTTTTTATTCTTTATTTTGAAACTGGGTTTCACTGAATTACAGAGGGCCTCACTAAGTAGCTGAAGGTGTCCACAAACCGCTTATCTTCTGGTCTCGGCCTCCTGAATTCTGGGATTACAAGCGTGCACCACCACGCTCGGCTGAGATTTAAACTTTAAAATGACACTTTTGCACTTTAGTTATTAATCATAATTCAACTGGCATAATATTCACATTTCCCAGCATCCATATGCACAGATTCTAATATAAAAGTTCAGTAGTTCATAAAATATACATCAACATTTGAGAGGCTCTTTTTGTGGCTTTCTAGGGGGACAGGTAGATTCTTGAAACCAGTAGTGTCCACGCTTCTTATTACTTACAAATTCATAGTGAAGAGACTATGGCTTCCAACTGTCAGTGATGGGTAGAGTTTCACTCCAGGTTTAATATGTTTATTTTTTTTTAGTTTTTTTTGTTTGTTTTTCTCTTGGGCAAAAGTACTAAAAACACTAATACTAGGGTGTATTCATTTCGAGTCACCCCTCCGTGCCAGTCTGGTATGGAGCTGTATTTATATTTTCTGTATTTCTAACTTTCTAATAAACTTCTTTAAATCTTTAAAAAAAAAAAAACACTAATACTAGTTAGGTTTGGGCTGAATCCTGCAAATCTTCTCTCATCTACTCCAGGCTTTATTGCTGTCCTCTTTAGAGAGACAAAAAATGTGTCACATCTTCTTTTTTTTTTTTTTTCTTTCTAAAACTGTATGTTTGATGCTGCTGCATTCTCTCTGCAGGGACCATTCATATTCATTTTTGTCTAGCAACACAGCTGTCTTGAGCTCTGTCTTTAGGTTCTGCAGCATTTACTAGACAGCTCTGAGCATTGAGGTGTGGTCACTGATGCCTGTGGCAGACGTGGGATGGAATGTTTAGGTTGTCCTTAAAAGAAGGATTTGCTGGTTAGCTACAGGGGTGGCGGGGAGGGCAGGCTGCCTTTAGAGATCGGCTCCTTCAGGGTGTGTATAACTGGCAAGACCTCCTTGTGTGACCTCTTGTTCTTTGCTGGCAGCTCCCATCCAGTGACTGAGACCAGGGCCCCAACACCTGGTCATCTGGGTCCAAAGTGAGGACAAGGAAAGGCAGGCTTGTCTCCAGAGCTCTTTCCTGGTGGCCAACTATTTGCTAGGGGTGCATGACATGTAGGCCTATTTTTTATCCAGTTCTGCCTGATCCCCTTATTTTAATAGACAATAATCTCTGATAAGCACCTTGTACCAGACTCCAGTTCAAGGTCTGCTTCTGGGGAACACAACCTTTGGTAGATTCTCCATCCATCTAATGTCTTTTCTCACTTGACTTTTCCTCTCTTGTTTCCTGAAACTGGGGAGTAGGGTGGCCTGGTAATAGAATCCAATTCATATCTGAGAATTAATATTATAGAATTTGAAAACTGCACAAAGACCATCTTTTATCTATAACTTCGTTCTTAAGTGAAAGAGCGGACAAAACCCACTTTCTGTTGGCACATCCTCTAGTGATAGGTGAGTGGCATCGCACTCAAGGGTATTGGGGTGTCTACTAAATTCTAAAGGAGTTAACTAAGAGGCCAAAGGACAGATCTAAGCTAGAGCTCACACACTTGTTTTGGAACCACAGTCAAGAAAGAATGCAATTCTGAAAAGATCATGAGGAAAGCTCACAGGGAAGTTGAAAGAAATGAACATATCTTTTTTTTTTTTCACTCTCCCTGGAAAGAAAAAAGGAACAGTGAAATTCAAGCAAGAAAAGTGCTACTTATTTATTTAAGCAAAGGACATATTTTCTTTTCATGATGCTCTTCCATACATGGTACGCCCATTGTGAGATGGGCGTACCATGGTGTCTGTGTTTTGGAGGCGGTGTCTCCACCGAGTGTAACCACACATGCTAAGCTCCACTCATGTGGCTGAATCTGTATTTTAAGAAACCAGAACTATCTCACACATGAAGAAGCAACATGGGTTTTACATGAGATTTAAATTTCTGTGAAGGAATGAATGGCTTTGCCCTTGATCTGCTCGTTGAATGCTTTTTAATATTAATGTGCTATTTAAAAATGCATCATTTGCCTCCAAAGTAGCTCAGTGGGCAGCAGTAGAGCCCAGAGGCAGTCTATGAGGCCCAGAGTGAGGCAGCTGATGGCTATTTATCACACACTATGGCTGGCTCTGAGGGATCAAAACTTTAATTGCAACTAGTCAAGGAGGAGGGATTTCCCTAGTATCAAAATTTCGAGATTAGCATGACCTAAACTACCTAATTCTTGGAAGGATGTTAGTATATCACTAACTTTTTTAAAAGTCAGATTTCATTAGCTTTATCATATGTGCCTTCAAGTAGAACACATCTTGGGGTTTATTTTCCAACCAACACAAGCATCAACAAACACAGAGAGGTGAGCTACACTCCCAGTTCTCAGCCCACTTTGTAGCAAACTTAAAATTCTTTCTTTCTTTTTTTTTCTTTCTTTCTTTCTTTCTTTCTTTCTTTCTTTCTTTCTTTCTTTTCTTTCTTCTTTTTTATTTCTCCTTTCTTTTTTTATTTCTCCTTTTTTCTTTTGTTTGTTTCTAAAGGGGCAACATACTGAGAGACACATTTCCAGATGAATTTATGGACTGCTTCTATTCCCACCTTCATTCTGTGCTGCTAAAAATATAGGATTAGGCTAGAGCCAGACAGATGCTATAACTACTGTAAGAAAGAAATATAGATTCAAAGTGGGAAGCTGTAGACACCAAGACAGAACCATGAAAATGTAAGCTCAGTGGTTGAGCTTTAACTCAGCAGAAATACTTATTCTATTTAGTGTTTGTTATTCGCAAATGGTAAATCTTGGAGAAAACGATGCCGGAGAAAGTGAGACTAGAGTTTATTATGAAAATGAGCACAGAAGTGAAGTCGTGTTATGAGTCTCATATACTTGCCTGACGGGGACATAGCTAATCCAGCTCAAAGTCAGGCTAAGGCTAGAAGTTGGATTTGGCAAACTTCGATCTGTTTTCTTTCCCAAAATATTTTTGCACTATTTTGCTTGGAATGTCTCCATCTCACTCTAACATGAATAGTGCCCAGGAATCATGGTGTTTATTTAGAGTAGGAACTTTTCTGAGAGAGAAAAAAAATCTGTGAAGTAATAGAACATGCTTTTTTTTTTTTTCCTCTCTTCCTTATGTTTATAGACTAAGGTAAGTCGATATTTTTCTCCAAAAGCAGCAAGATGATCTAGTCTACTGTAGAACAGAGCTATTATTCCTTCATTTATTCACTAATGAAGCATTTATTGACCTTATATTACAGGGATAGGGATTGACTATTTTTTCTTTTTTAAATATACTTTTATTTGTGCATTGTAATCTCACATTATAATAAAGCTAAATGATAGGGACATACATTCACACAAAATGATAGGGACATACATTCACACAAAATGATAGGGACATACATTCACACAACACTTGGTGAGCCCCCCTAGCTCCCACCCACTCCCTTCTATTCCCTGAACATGATATTGAGATTGGCTTTAATTGTGTCGAAGTATTTCCTTCATTGATTCTCTCTCCCACAACCTACCTCCCTACACCTCTTCCATTACTCTCCTGGATGACCTCCTTCTTTATCTGGAGTCTCTCTTATTTTGCAATATCTCCTTAGCTTCCACAAAATGAGAGGAAACATTTGACCCTTCACTTTCTGTGACTGGATGATCTCAATTGGCAGAATGTTCTCTAGATCCATCCATTTTCCTACAAATGATAAAATTTTGTTCTTCTTTACTGCTGAATAGAATCC
This sequence comes from Muscardinus avellanarius, assembly GCF_963383645.1. Taxonomy (NCBI): domain Eukaryota; kingdom Metazoa; phylum Chordata; class Mammalia; order Rodentia; family Gliridae; genus Muscardinus; species Muscardinus avellanarius. Next base: position 54,558,139 of record NC_137801.1, read on the forward strand.
CACGGAGGCTGAGTTCCTCATATGACCTTCATTTAGCTGAAACCCTCAGCAATTAAATTATTTCCCCATTATTTACCCCTACCTTTATCTATGACATTTCCCTGTCATTGTATAGCAGCTTTCCATTGTGTCTGAGCCATGTGACTTGCTTGGCACATAGAATAGCCACAAACATGGAGCACCCAGAGGCTTGAGACGGCCTGTGCCATTTGGCTTGTTCATTCTTGCCCTTTATCAGCAGGAGAATCTGCTTGGACCGCTCTGCTGGAGAATGAGATATTGGTCAAACAGAGCCAAGTTGCTCCAAGAATCCATGCTGAGAAGATCCCTTATCAGACTACAGCTGACTTCCCATTCCTGTGAGGAAGCCCAGGCAAGATCAGCAGAATGACCCAGCTGATCCATTTATCTTTGCAAATCCATGACTGAACACAATAAGATAAGCTATGCCTAGTTCCAGCCCTACAGATCATGAGCTAAATTAGTAGTTTGCACACTAACATCTTGTGCTTATTATGTGGCTTTATTGCAACCAGGGCTAACAGCTGGATCATCCCTAGGACTGGGCCTAGAACTCTGCATACTGCAAAGGCCTTAGCTGACCTGCAAATTGGATTCCTAGAAGCTCCAAAGCTCTTTACACAGATTGATATTTTTGCTTTTTACTTATTTATTTATTTTTTGCTTTTAAAGCCATCCTGAATTTAAAGCCTCTCTGACTCTCATGTGTTACACATGGCATATGCTGCCAGATATCCTCAGGAGATTTCTTTTGGCCAGTCAGTGAGCAATGACATTCCCTTATGTCATGGGTAGATATAGAATGGCCCCTTGAAGAGCTCATAGATGGATGTGTGAAGTTGATATAATCAAATCGTAAGGGTTATAATCCCAGGTGCCTGACCTCACATGGACTGAATCTGAAACTGTGAGAAATAAATCTTCTTCCAAGTTAGAGGGTCAATCTTCAGATTATAGCTTCAAGAATGATGCCTGGGACACCTGGCCAGTGCTTTTTCCATGCATGTGCTTCTGCATACAGGCCTTCATTTTCTAACCACAGGCCTTTCTAAGCCTGTCCACTTCAATTGACTGGATCCTGGCCTCAGGCAGCCATTATCCAAAGGTTATCCAGAGCCCTTCCAGTTTGTATTTTGCAAAGCATCTTTGGCTACCTAAATCACTGGAGAATATTCATATGATTTTGTTTGGTATTATCCATTTTGATTAATTCATATACTATTTATAAAAATTTATAAGGTGAGAAATATTAATTCTAGTTGATTAAATGTTGTATATTTATCCATGTCTGTGATCAATTACTTATCTGGCTCTTGATCTAAGAAGTAAGCTAGTGTATACTATTAAAAATTGAAAGTTGTATTAGATACCCTATACTGACAATGCCTGTCCCAGGATATAAGAACAATCATACATATGTAGCTGCCTACATAAAAAATGAAGAATTTTACATATCAGAGATTATCCTCAAATCTTTGATTTAATAGGTAATGAAGGATGAAAAAAATTGTCAAGGTCAAAGTCACACAGCTGGGACTATTACCTAACATTTTAATTAGATAAACTATTTTAAGTTTCTTCCCCCAAACTTAAAAATATACAATGTAATGTCTCACCTATGGAACACTTATATGCGATATTTTAATTTTGACTGCTTTAATTTTTCTAAAATTTGTATGTCACCTTCAGACCCTTCATAACTGTACTTCAGAAGCAAAATAGAAAAGCTAGATACCAGGAATTTTGGAAATGACCAGATTCTAATTCTACTTTTACTACTTATTAATTCATATATTATACTTTATAATTTCTCACCATATTTATATGTGGCATTTTAATTCACTTGATTTGTCTATAAAAAGAGAAGATAATGTCTCTTTCTCAGAGGTGAGAAATGAATGAAAAGTCCTTACAGTGCCTGGCGAATTGTAAATTTTCAAAAGATGACAGCTGTGTTGACTCTCCACCTAGTTTCTAGTAATTTTGTACTCATAGTGGGCTGGGAGAATATCCTTGGCAAATTATAAGAACCATGAAATTAAAATGAGCAGTATAGAATACAGTGGCCAAAATTTATGTCTGGCACCTGAGAAAGCCTGTATCACTGTGTTAGAAAGAGATCTCATTGAACATCATGGTGCTTCAGCAAAGTATTGGAAACATAAAGACTTTCAGCACCTGTTCTTCAAAAGATGGCTTACATTAAAAAAAAAACACACACGATATTTCTATACATCTCGAAATCTGTGGAAGATAGCTTCAGCTTCTTTTCTTCACTTTAGCCATTAGCACTCAAAAGAGGGGAGAGGTTATGACTATTCTCGAGGTATATGCTCAGGAAGTCAGGAGAAGATATTATCTTGGGAAGGTGATTTGTTTAGAACAGGCTTCAAACTAATGATGTGCAAGGAAGAAATTCTAGCAGGTTCCTAAATCAGTATTTGATCCAAACATTCTTTGGAATTTTGAGTGAAGATGGCATTGGCCAACTGGGCTGGACTATAATAGTATATTTTAGATATTGTGTGAAAAGTAATATCACACAAATCCCATATCCAAAGATCGTAGTAAATTTGGAAAACTGGTGTCCTATCATTTCTCATAAAACAAAAATGTAATTAATTAATACTGGGGTTCTTTTTTTGTTTTTGCTTGCTTTTATTTTTAGAAAGAGAATTCAAGTTTCTCTTGTTTATATTATTTACATGTCTATATTATAGACATGTTTATATTATTTACAGGAAAGCAGAACTGAAATGACCCTAATTCTTGGTGCTTATTAAGATTCTTATCTAACTTCATAAAAACAGGTCTAACCTTCAAGAATTATATTAGCCATAGAGAAGTGATATAAATATAACATGACTTCAAACGTCATTTATGTGACCGTAGTGTTTTTTGTTTATTTGTTTGTTTATTTGTTTGCAATACTGGAGATTGAACCCAGGGGCATTCTACCTTTGAGGTATACCACCATCCCTAGTTTTTATTCTTTATTTTAAAACAGGGTCTTACTAAGTTGTGGCGGTCTCGCTAAATAGCTGAGGCTGGCCTTGAACCTGCGATTCTTCTATCTCAGCCTCTCAAGTACTGGGATTACAAGCATGTGCCACCACACCTGGCTTTGCAATGCATTTGAATACCATAGCATTACTTATGGTTGTAGTAACAATTTACCGTAAACTGCGTGGCTAATACACTTGCATTCTCTCACAGTTCTACAGGCTAGACCTCTAGAATCAAGGAGTCAGCAGGGTTGTGCTCCTTCTACAGATTCAAGGTAATAATCCTTCCTTGCTTCTTCCTAGCTTCTACTGGTTGCTAAAAATTTTTCCCATCACTTGTCATATAAATGGATCAACTTCTATCTCCATCTTCTTTCCTCTCCTCTTATAAAGACACCAGCCATGTTAGATTAAAGGCCCACCATAATCCAAAATGACCTCATTGCATCTAATTCCACCTGAAAAAGCTCTCTTTCTAAATAAAGGAATCTCCTGCGGTGCCTGTAGTCATACATTTTGGAGGCAGTGACTATAACCCAGTGCAAATACAAAACTTGAAATAACAAATAGTAATTTTTCCATATTGCTAAAAAGAGCAAGAAAGTCAGTCAATATTAATTGTAGAACGATGTTTGCAGCATTATGTGTTAGGTAGGATGGCCAAGGATACCACTGATGGATATAAAACCTGCCTCTGGTTTGTTTTTTGTTTTGTTTTCTTTTCTTTTCTGTAAACTATATTGACATCTTTTCGCCTTTAAATTTGTGTGTGGGGCAGGGGGAGCTAGAAACATTGGATATTTAGCAGGATAGGCTTTTAGTATTTATTATGTCTTTAAATAGGAGCCAAAACAGTTTTAATGGAGACCATATGTAATGAGCACCTTTTACATTTCTTCATTTCACCATGTTATGATATTTATTTTAATACCAAAACATTTACTGAACAATGGAGAGAGAAGAGGAGAGGAGAGGTGAAGAAAGATAGATTGAGATAGAATGATTTAGAAGAAAACAAATCTTTAAGTGAAGACATAAATAAGAAGTCCTGAGTTCAATTCTCAGCTCCACCACTGAATGGCAATCACTTATAAACCTTTCTATAACTATAAAATATAAAAAATGATACTTATTATATTCATCTTTTAAACTAATTATGAGAATTAAATATTATAATGAAGATGAAAGACTTTGAATTCTAAAAATGTTCTCAAATTACAATAACTATTATTCATTGCGCTTGGAAACTGAATTGATATTCTTGGCAAAGCCTGAGATATTGTCTCTCCTAGCTATATAGCAAGAGTGGTCACTACTTACTGAGCAACTTCTACAAAATACTGTGTGAGTCACTTTATACAAATTATTTCTAATGCTCACAGTGACTCGGCAAAGTGGATCTTATTGTCCTCATTTTTCAGAATAGCTGAGGAGAAAAAAGAGTGAGTTCCCAATGGTCAACTCAAACTTGAACCTCAAAGACAGGCTCTTGAAAATGGCAGGACTAACATTATCCAAAAGTTAATAAAGTCAAATTAGTCTTGTTTTCTCTCTGTTCCATCAAGATTTCCCTTGGACTTTTTAAACACATGCAGACACACACACACACACACACACACACACACACACACACACACACGCCCGTGCACGACTCATCTGCATCTTCCTCTCCTCATACCCATGATGTTGTGTAAATTAGTCATTTGGTTTAAAAAAAATAGCTCAATCTCCACCATTATTAGATGGCAATTGAGCTTAATCAAAAAGAATTATTTGAACAAATTTTTCAGTTTCCATCTAGTTATTAGTGAGCTCTGAGATTCCATACTTCTGTGTAGGTGGAATAAAAATGAACAAGGAGTGTTGTATATGCAGTTTTGCAACTCTAAGTGGAACTTTTTTCCCACTTAATTCTTATCTTAGTGCTGGTGTTTTGCAACTGTAAAGGAAAGCTTTCTACTTGCTTCTAAGCTGCAGATCAATCAAGACACAGAAATTCCAGAAGGCCTGGGGTCCAGCCAAGTTCATCCTCCTCTCTACCAGGAAGGATAGAGTGCGCTGTACAGAAAATGGAGCTAAGGAAGATAGCATTAATTTCTAATTACTTATTTTCTGTTTTTCTAATGCCTTTTAATGTATCTACTGTATTTAATTTAGTAGTGTAATTGTAGATGTATTGGAGGTAAGTGCTTAAAATGTTTTATGGGTGGAAGATATGATAAAAAATGTTTGTAAGCCACTTAACCAGTGCAGTAGAGCCATTATGCCTCATTGTGGACTTGGACTGACATTATTAGTAATCTATGAAAGTCATAGTTTTGCATAAGTAAGGCCAGAGTGACAATAAAGCTTTATCCCTAGCCCCCATCTCATCATGTATTAAGTTTTACCTACAAAAATGAATTGATATATCTGTACAGTCTACTCCATTCCCCATTCTTCATGGCTCATTCTGATCATAATTGTGTAAGTAGGTTGTGTCTAAACAGCAGGGAGAATTGACAACAATCAAAAAGAAGTTTGGCCTCAGTTCTCCTTTCTCCTACAGTCACCAAAATCACAGCACAGGAGCAGCCAGATAACAACCAGATAAAACCAAAAAATTCACTCAAGCAATTAATTTTGATTAAACCTCCGTGGTATCTAATAATGATTGAGATGAATTTATTTAAGCCAAATGACTAATTCTTAATGCTCACTTTTCCAGTTAGTGACCACTATGACTCCTTTTGTGACCTGAAGTCACCTTGGATTCACCTTAATTCCCTAAACAGGCATGCATATTTTGTTCATTATGCACGGGAGCTCTTTTTGCAGTGGTGAGCATTGTCTCACCTCCTCTTGACTTTTGTTAATCTGACAGCCACACAGTCCTTTCTTGGGGAATATTGCAAAGCATCTCCAATTCAATAGCATTTCTGTGGTCCAGGGGTTTTATGTAATTACAGAAGTTCTGTTGTTAATTTGAATGTTTTATCCCTGTTGTGGAATTATGTTTGGAATTTATCCTAAAGGACAGAGAAGAGATCATGTTTATTTGGTTTGAACATTTCTTATCACAGAACTATGTTGGAGACAAACCCCAATGACACAAACATTCAAACACCACCTTCAGATGTAATATTGATTCATAAAACAACAGCACACAGCTGTCAAGCTTCACTCTTAAATATAAAAGGTCTTCAATTCCTTACAAATCACTGACATTTCTTGCCAATTTACAAATTAAAGTTTCCTCTGAATATTTCAGTCCTTAATATTCCAATCACCTTCCTCCTCAGCCTCCCCTTTTGAAATCTGTGTATGGGGAGGTGGGAGCAGAAGAAAGTAGAGCATTTGTAAAATTGGAGTTAAAAAATCTAGATCAACTTTTATCCTTAGGCAAATTATGCACAGAGTTAAATTAAACCACTATATGTACTTGTAGATTGAAGAATCAGAGGTGGAGGAGGGGTCAGAGACACTGAGATCAAAGTTTCTGTTCTTTGAACAAAATCCCTTTGAAAAGCCCCCATGCCACCTATTCTGCTTGTTAATGTTTTGACTGGGAGTGTCTAGCGGTGTCATCAGCAGCAGAATATTTTAATACCATATTTTATTTTATTTTCTGTGTGCAGTTAGCTCTACTTAGCAAAGCACCAGATCCTTTGCCAGCTCTGTGCTGTCTCTTAGGGGAATATTTTTGTTAATTGCAAATATTTGATTGACAAACATAGGATGCAATTAGTAGTCAGGCACAGTAGGGATGTGCAGTGAACTGGATCCCTGAACCAACAGATCTCAACTCTCTCAGCTTGATCTGAAATCGACTTGAGCATTTCAACCATATGTTTCTCTCAAACTTTGTCTTTCCTACGAATGATGCTTATTTCCCCAAACTGGTTTCTTTTCACCTGGGTTCACCGAGGGAGTTAATTCCTCCATGATCAAGCCAGATGAAGAAAGGAAATTCCGCACAAGTTTCATTCTAGTGGGGCTATTTGACCATGGCAGTAAAAATTAATGCGGACAAGATTACACATGCCAGTTGTTCCTCTCCAAAGCCCTGGGTGAAAAAAGAGCCTAAGCTCTTTTGAATTCAACGTTTGCTTTTTCATAGCTATTTAAAATACCCTGACACCATCTGATGATCTTTATCAGTTACATTTTGCTTCTTTATACTTACAGCAAGATGAGCCCTTCGTTTTGTCTGACTGTAGTGTGTGAAATAAAGTTCTGGTTTTCAACTAGACTAGTCATTATTAAAGGTATTCTTTAAGCCACAAATCAATTTGAGATACTAGAATCTGAATCTATCAGCTATTTTGGGCAACGTTTCCCCTCAAATAATTAATTAAAACACAGGATGTGAGGGGATAGGAAGAACTTTAAAATGTTAAATACTAGCTTTTTAGAAATCTTAAGAAAATTTAAGCTGTTTTCCTACTTATATGGTGTAAAAAAAAGAAGAAAGGTGAAAAACTAAAAAAAAAGAATGTAGTCAAACTGGGTGTGTGGCTCTTAAAACACCGATTGTCAAATGTTTTTCACAGATGTGATGCAATTCACATGTTACTTTTGGGGATGATACAGTATGAGTTGCTCTCTTTAAAGCATCAGCAAGTGGACATGGAGACGAGAATTCTCTCAAGGTTGCAGGACAGCACACTGCATATTTAGGAATATCCTGCAAGTACCTGGCAAATGATATGGGGCTTTCCAGGAAGAAGGGGAACCTGAGACCCGGGGAGATTTTAAATTAGTTCAAGGACACACTGGAAGTGCTTGGTGATATGGAAATATAGGGCAGAAATCCTGACATGAAGCCCATGAAACCAGAATGCTTGTCAAGTCTGTCAGTTATAATGTGCTACATTCCACAGAAGGCTTTAAAAGCAGGCATCTTAAGGCTACAAAGCGCTGTATCTCTTGACCATCTTGACCATTCCTCCTATGTCTAGACAAACTGTGATTAATTTTTCTAAACATATATGAAAGGTTTATCACATTTGGAAATGAAATAATATCATGGAAGCAGAAAGTAGCACTCTAGAAAATTAAAAGGCCATCTTCTCATGTTCTCTTGTTTCTCTTTTTCTTCTTGGGATGAGTGTTCTAAGCTCATTGACCATTAATGTGTGTTGGATGAATCTGGCTCACTGCACAGGCTCTGACATAGCAGGCTCCTGGGGTGCCTGTGTTCCTGTGGCAGGGAACTTGGGTTTCAGGTGTTTCCTCACTTGCAGGATGTTCCTAAGCATGTGATGAGCTATCCTGCAGCTTTGAGAGAATTCTTGTCTCCATGTTCAAGATGTGGATATCCATTCGCTGATGCTTTAGACAGAGCAACTCATACTGTATCATTCCCCAAAATAACATCTTTGTCAGGTTATTGTCTAAATGGATCTCATCAGCTAAATTCCCCTAATTCATATGGGCTCACCCATATGCATAGATATCACAGATCTTTGGAGACAAACAGGCTTAAAGGTGGAAGGGTCAGAATATTTTTTCTTTTTTTCTTTTTTTTTTTTTTTTTTGCGGGTCTGGGGTTGGAACCCAGGGACATTTGACCTCTGAGCTACACCCCCTGCCCTATTTTTTATTCGTTATTTTGAAACCGGGTCTCACTGAGTTGCAAAGGGCCTCATTAAGTAGCTGAGGCTGTCTGCGAACCGCGATCCCACCACGCCAGGCTTCAGAAAGGAATTTGACCCATTTAACTGATGAGGCATCTAAGGTTCAGAAAATTACCGACTGCTTCAAATAACTGAAACTGGTTTGCAAAGCCTGCTACTTAATGGCTCAATAGTTTTATCTCTGTAATTTAGGAAGGGTGGGGGAATAAACAATAAATCAATGCAGAGAACAAATTGGAGCAGCCATGAAGGTAGACTTGATGGATTTGATGATTTTTTTCTTCCTGGTTTTTTTGTTTTGTTTTGTTTTGTTTTGACTGGGAACGGGAACCAGAGGCATTCTACTTCCCTCAACCCTTTTTTTAATTTTACTTTATTTTCTTAATTTTGAAATGGGGTCTTGCTAAGTTGCTGCCTCAAATCTACAATCCTTCTATCTCAGATTCTCAAGTACTAGGACAATAGGTGTGTGCCATCATGCCCACTCAGATGATGGTAGTTTTCTGAGATAAAGATGTTGTGTATGGCTGGTAAGGCGAGATGAGGATAGGATTACATCTCAAATGGTATGTTCAAAACCCTAAATGTGTGTTAGGGTTACTATATTTTAAGGTTATATATTTCCCTCTGTGCTGTCTTCAGAGACCACTTGTCATCAGATACTCAAAGTTTTCTCACTTGTCTGTCTGTAGTTTGTTTTTTCTGCATGTGCTTATTCTGAGGCTATAAGACGCATATGTAGCCATCTTATTTTTCTGTTTTATTTTTAAAAAAGGAAAACAAGAAAGACCCTATTGTTCTCAGTGGGAACTCTGTAGCACTTTATCAGAAGTCCCTCACTCAGTGAGCATCATAGTCAACTTCAAGTCCTATTAAAATGCAAATTGCTGGTCCTCACCTCCAGAGATTACAGTTCAGCAGGTTTCAGGTGGAGATCCAGAATCTGCACATCTAGCAAGTGCACCGATCTTGCTGCTACCGCTACTGCTGGTTCAGGGGCCACATTGAGACCCACTGTCCTGTAGACACAGCAATGTTCAGTGTATGTTGAACACTAATAATTCTTAATTTCAGTTGTGTAGAAGTAAATAATAGAAGATCAAGGGCAGCAAAGAGTGCTTGACATATACAGCTGTTCAATTAGTATTTTTGATTGATTGAGTTGAGTATTGATAGTACCCTCCATTTACTCACATCAGCCCTCTTCCCCCAAAATAATTAATTTAAATAAATTTCTCAACATTTCCAGTTTTTCTGTACCCTGGGCTGGGTTCAAATCCCAAATGTTGTACTTTCTAACTCTGCAAAATAGAAAAGATATTCCATTCATTCTATTCTATTCTAGGATTTATAAACCTTAATTTCTTCAGTTGTAAAATGAGGGAAAATTGATATTTTGTAAGAATTAAACAAAATAATGGTAATTTCAGTTCTTAACAGAGTCCTGAGCACAAAAATTCTTATTCCATTTCTCTCTCTCTCTCTCTCTCTCTCTCTCTCTCTCTCTCTCTCTCTTTCCATATATAAATATAGAGTAAATAAAGGTAAATCAATAGGAGGTCTTCTTTAAAATAAGAAGTATGTCTTTATACTTCAGTATTCAATTCTCTAAATACAATGAAATCAGTGTGGCTCCTTGTGAAAAAACATAAAAAGCTCTTTTATACTCAAAAATTTTATTAGAGAATTTGAATAAATTAATCATTTTGTTTTAGTTCATGAGAAACTACTAAATGTTTTAATCAGTACACCAAGTTACCCAGATGTTCATTAGCTGTTGAGAAACATATACACCTATGGCTTAGTATTAAAAAGTTAAGATTTTTTATGTGGGTTTGTTAGTTTTCTTGCAAAAATATCTTTAAGAACCTTAAAGAACCAGACTAAAAATATTTCAAAACATGTTTATGGTGAAGTTTGACATTTCTTGATATTCTTCAGGTTAGATATGCATTTTTGATTTTTTTTAAATAAATAAGGTAAAAGGATGCATCTTTTAAATTAGGTCCTATCATTGTGTGACATTAGAAGAACAGGTAGATACAATTTATATAATGCATGCTATTTATGTATTTTATTTTACTTGCATAAAATAATTATAGAATTTTTACTATGGTCTTGCAATTTTTTTAACCAATTTACAAATATAAATCCATTTAGTCCTTATAAAAACCCCATCAGATGAGTATAGTTGGTATCACTTTCCTTTGACACTTTAGAAAACTAAGGCAGAAATAAATTAAGAAAATTCACAGAGTCACATAACTGCTATATAGTATAGCAAGGATGGGTAGTCTGATGCTCAATTCCTGCTCAATCTACACTATTGTCTTATAACCTATCACATGACCTACACTGGGCTGGAGCATACAAGGGTTAAATGACTCTACCTTTACAAAACTCACTACTTCACTCGGATTTAGAAAACTATAGAATTTATTAAGTAAAAACTCAAGTGTTAAGTGACAAACACCAATATTTATTGAGATACAGACAGAAGACCCAAACTGGAGAACTCCAGATCAATTATGGCTTATGGTTATGTCTTGTTTCACTTATAAAATATTTTGAAATGTTTGAGATAATGCCTTAGAATTGAAAACTTATAAAACATTCCAGATTTTCAACATAAAACATTAGTTTAAGAAATGTTGTAGCAGGCATGGTGGCGCACGCTTGTGATCCCAGCATTTGGAAGTCTGAGACAGGAAGATCACGGGTTCGTGAACAACCTCAGCTACTTTGTTAGGCCCTCTACAACTCAGTGAGACCCAGTTTCAAAACAAAGAATAAAAAGTAGAGCAGGGGGTGTAGCTCAGAGGTCGAATGCCCCTGGTTTTCATCCCCAGACCCGCAAATAAAAAAAAAATGTTGTCCCCAAATTCTTACATAAAACAATCAGATGTTATCAAATTCTTTAGTGTCAGAGATGTCTCTAACATTCACTCAACAGCTATACATAGGTTTTTATTCGATCCACTCACATTGCCTCCAGATTTGATCAATATATGTGTGTTCTGAGAAAGGGTGTGGGGAACGCTGGCAAAGACTGGGGCCTGGAATATTTGAAGAATTGCAGGAAGCAATTTTATTTACAGTAAACTTCAAAAGAGAAAGAGGACAGGTGGTTGTGATAAGACTGATTATCTGTAACCTTTTGATTCTAACACCCAAGAGTGTGTTCATACAAAATAGCTCTTCCAAATGCAACCAAGCTTCCTATTTACATATTGGCAGTGTTAGGACACTGAATTTTGTGGTGGCTACTATTTGACTAGAGTTGAAGTATTCTCTGCTGAGCAGTGGACATTGTTGTTCACTATAGTATGTATTTCTCAGAATTGGGAATAAATCTCCTTCTAAAATATAGTCACCTTAAGGACAGAATATGTATGTCCTGATCAATATTTCTAAACCCTAGTGCTGTGACTCGAATGTTGTAAGACATCAACAATGTTGAAGAAGGAATGAAAGAAAGAAAGAAAGAAAGAAAGAAAGAAAGAAAGAAAGAAGGAAAGAAAGGGAAAGGAAAGGAAAGAAGAAAGAGGGGGAGAGAGAAAGAAAGAAGAAAGGGGAGAGAGAAAGAAAGAAAGAAAGAAAGAAAGAAAGAAAGAAAGAAAGAAAGAAAGAAAGAAAGAAAGAAAGAGGAAAGAAAGAAGAAAGAGGGGGAGAGAGAAAGAAAGAAAGAAAGAGAGAAAGAAAGAAAGAAAGGAAGAAAGAAAGAAAGAAAGAAAGAAAGAAAGAAAGAAGAGGGAGAGAGAGAAGAAGGAGGGGGAGGAGGAAGAGAAAAGGAGGAAGAAGGGAAAGAGAAATGGAAATAGAAAAAGAGGGAGAAAGAAGAAAGGGTGGGGAGGGCGTCTGTTGGGTCATTTCCCTGAGAGCTTTCTCTTACTACTGAACTTGAGTGGTAGACACTGCCCACATCCACGAAGCCTGTAAATCTTAGCAGGAGTAGTGAGACTATCCAAGTTATTTCATGTTTGATAAAGGTCAAATTTGTAATTTCTTTAAGGAATAGGCAGAGCCTCGTTTTCTCCTGATGTGTTCCTGGATTTCTCATATCCAAAGGGAGCATTAGACTCCTCTTCTACACAAGGTCTGATGGCACACAGTAATTTTGCAGCTATTCATATCAGGGAATTTCTTTACATAACCAACTTATATCAAATTTAGGTAGAACTATTATTGGGTGGACAAGAGGGCTTTGGAATCTGTATTTTAAGACTAGAATCATAAGATTCATATAATCCAATTAAACTCAGTTGAGTTGGAAATTACTATATCAATCTGTCGCTTCTTGATTAAGCTGGGCTTACACTTGGATTCTAGATGCTTTGTTAATATGTTTCTGCTTTGCCATGTATCTTCCAACGTGTACTTAAATTCCTCGGACCCCACACCACCATGGCCCAAAGGCTTTGCATTCTTAAAACAAAACACAAGTTAAAAAAAAAAGACAAAATCAAAAAGCAGAACCATGAGCCGAGAGCCTGGGTCAAAAATGCTCAGTATGGAACCCCCAATTCAACCTTTCTCACCACCTCACTACTACCCTAGTCCAAGCCTTTGTTATCTCTCACTAAAATACTCACTATGATAAAAGTACAGAATTTCTTTTCTCTTGCTGCCTTAATTCTATATTTGCTACACAAAGGCCAAATGAGCTGTAAAAAACATTTCATAACTCTCCTGTAGCTTCCAGTTTCATTTGTATAAATTCCAGTATCCTTACCCTAAGAGTTATTAATGTTATTTACAAAGTATTTATCACTTTCTGCTTACTGGAAACTTGGTAGATTGTGCTTTCTGACCATACCTGTCCTTCTCTGTACCCTCACCGTGATTACAGGTGTCACTTGACTAAATGTGTTGAAGAGATGTAAGTGGAAGTCACGTGCCACTTCCTCACTGGAACACTGGCCGCTGATAGCAGATCCTTCTGACGTTTATTTCCACCTTCTGCTGTGACTGGCAATGTTTTTGACAGGGGCTACTCTGTCCACCTGGTTTCTAGGACAAGGGATGATGTACTTCAGAGCCTCCAAACTAACAGTAGACCTGATGTCAGCAAGAGAGAAACTTTGTTTTCAGCTACTGAGACTGGGTGGTTATTTGTTATCCTGGCAGTCATATATACTGACTGCCACAGAACACTTATCTATAACGGGGATCTAACTGCCAACTGTCTCTCTGAACTCATGCCCACTTTCTTTTCCCCTTTGTCATTCTGTACTGCTATATTTGCTACACTAATAAATTCCAGCTTCCTTCCTAACTCCAGGCCTTTTGCATTGTGAAAATGCTGATAACTGCATCTACTTATTTATTTAGTGTATATGTGTGTGTGTGTGTGTGTGTGTGTGTGTGTGTGTGTGTGTGAGATTGGGGATTAAACCCAGGGCAGTCTTCCTCTGAGCTACACCCCAGCCACTTTTATTATTTATTTTAAAATAAGTTCTCACAAAGTTGCTAAGGGCCTTGGCTAAGTTTCTGAGGCTGGCCTTGAACCTGCAATCCTCCTGTTTCAGCCTCCTAAGTACTAGGATTAAAGGCATACACCATCAGGCTTGACCATAATGGCTGCAACTTTACATATTCCCTGACTCCATACAGATCTTTGCTCACATGTGTATTTCTTGGTCTAGCGGTTTAGCCCAGTATTAGAGCACTTGTGTAGCATGCACAAGACCCTAGAGTAGATTCCCAACACTTCTGTGTATGGGGGGGGGGTGTCTCCTCCTTAAGGAGAACTTCCTTATTATGTATTTAAGATACTGTTCTTGCTGGGCGTGGTGGCGCACGCTTGTAATCCCAGCACTTGGGAGGCGGAGACAGGAGGATCGCGCTGGCTCGAAGTCAGCCTCGCTGGCTTAAGAGACCCTCTTTCCAAATAAAAATATAAAAATAGGTCTGGGAGTGTAGCCCGAAGGTAGAAGGGTTTCCAGGAACCCCAATACCACACACACACACACACACACACACACACACACACACACACACACACACACACACACTAAAATAAAATACTATTCTTCATTACTTCATATTTTCCCTATTTTTGCTACATGTGAGGTACTTTTAAAAGTCATTCTACTTTTCCTATCTAAAACTAAAAATGTAAACTCCCTACTGGTAGAGATATTTTGTCCACAGATGTTTTTCCCAACAGCCGGAGCGATGCCTTGAATAAAGCAGATGATAAATAAAATTACTGTTTGAATGAGTAACTGCTCATTCATTCCTATCACCTGATCACTGGTTTAGCATCCAAAAGTATGGATGAGCATGACCCTTGACCTAGCCCATCAGGTTATATTGTATACTTTTAGAAGTAGACAGTATAGTGTGCTTATTTTCAAAACACAAAGGCAGGTTAATTCACTTAATTGGTCCTGTCTAAGGTGTCAAGAAGGAACATCCTAGCAATAAATAATGCATTTGAGGCCAATGGGTTTGACTTTTTTGGTTCCTCAGGTATTTTTCCAGCCTCATGCTTGTGTTTTATGTGGAAGTGATCCCAGAAGGAGCTGGGAACCAGGCTGTATTGGAGGCCGCATTTGCAGTACAAATCTTTCATTCCTCTCAAAGGAGAATCTCTGTATCATTTATCTTGAAGGCACCAGCAGAGTTTTGCTTTGTCATACAAAGTTTATTGATTCCTTTGTAGCAGCTTTGTTTGAAAATTAATTTGGAATTTAAGCAATGACCTCTTTGAGAAATAGTGAACATCTAATTTTTTATACTGAGCCTCTGAACATTTAGTAATGTGGTATGAATCACACTGAAGTAGAGGCTTCATTTTCCACTTTGAATTTTACACAATACGATTTTACCTATAAAAGACAGCACATTTTAGTAAACTCTGGAAATATAAATTTATAATTTCCCCCTTCTTAGAGTTGCCCATACAATGCAATTACCATAAGAAGATTGCTTTAAACATGCAATTATAAATATGGCATGATTCTATAAATTATCTGTAATTTATTTATAAATCTACTGCAAAAGCTAATGTTTAACACATGCACATATTTTTATAGTCCCTTTCCCGTCAGTTCTGTCATTTCATTAGATAAATATACTTAATGAGGGTTTATTATGGAAATAAAATAATCTAAACAGTATTGTATGGCCTACTGTGTTATGAAAGAATTATTTTAAAAGCCTATTAAAATTTCTGTTTGAGCTTGTCCAAGTTGGTATAAGTGAGGAATGATAACCTAGAAGAAAATTCCTATTTTGATTATTCAATCAAATATATTCTTTCATCTTGTTAAATCAAATCAGTCCTTTACTTTCTGCTACCTTGTGTCTCTATAAGTCACAGACACAACTATAAGTCAAAAGAATAATTTTTTTTTCTTCAAGAACTGTTGATGACATTAAAAAGGCCAGGTTTTAGGCCAACTCTTTCATCCATTTAAGAGCAGAAGAAATAAATATTTCTTTGACAAAAGACTAGGCTGAGGTCTAATCATCAATTAGATTTTTGGAAAGAAATACAGTAAGAAATTATAGCTAGCTTCTGAAAGTTCTGTATATCACAGGCTAATTTGATGTGACATTATAGTGAAAGAGACATATTTTATTTAACCTTTCTGGCAACGGGGTACTTCAGGTTTGAGTTATAAATGGCATTCACCCAATAAGTGAGGCACCAAGGGCAATTCTTGACAATTTTTGATCACAAAAAGGTCTTCTATGAACAAATTCCAATTCATGTAGAAAAAAAAAATTCACCCAGTCTACTATGTTCTCCAAAGAAAGCAAATATCAATAAACTCATCCCTAAACTTGAGCTCTGGGTCTTCTATCTTAATTATGTCTATACTCTTACCACCTAACCAAATCTTTCACCTGTGAACTGCTCACTGATATGATACTGTATGTAAAATGATAATACACATGGCTTGTGATCAGAAAGGCACCAAAACAAATACAGAAGAGAATTATAAACAATCCTACCATGTGCATGTGTATGTATGTATCTCCATGTACAAATATTGATGGCTAGAGAGAAGGAAGGGGCAGATGATGCTGGGAAGGTTTTAGTTTTATGATATAAACACTGATATGTATATCCTCCACAAGGCATTAAGCATCCCAGAGTGTCAGCATCTGGGCAGATGACTGTGGTTTTTCTGTTACTTTTCAGTCTTTTGAGGACAACCTGGGAAGCTAGTTTTATAAAAATCTACCTCTTCCTTTCTGAAAAAAAATCTTTAAAAATGCAAATGCTGACTATGTTCTCCAAAATAAAATCCAACTCAAAATTTCTACAGTATATAAAAGATAAAAGCATAAGGCTCACTCTGCTACTTTCTCATTACTTAGTACATATGGTGGCCATCATGGTGGTGTCCAAGGCCATTGCAGGAAACTCTAGAGCTCCTATTTAGAAAAGCAGTGACCCAGATCTGTAGGAAATGGATATTTTCCCAATGTACCTGACAGATGCATTTGTGTCAATGCTGCATTCATTAGACGGATATACAAAGATATATATTCACTATATAGTTATGTTTATATTATATATAGTATACAGTATATAGTGCATATACATTATATACATGTGTGTGTATGTGTGTGTGTGTATGTGCGTGTGTGTGTGTGTGTGTGTATGTGTGTGTGTGTACTTTACCAGGTTTAATGATAATATACACTGTCCAAACTATACAGTTAGATTATTTTTAAACTAGTGTGTAAAGACAAGTAAAAAAAGACAGGAACTATAATCTAGTTCCACATTGTGTTTGTGGAAAACAAGTGATGATATATTTTTTCTCTACCAGGCATATTTTCAGAGTCATGTGTGAGATTTATATGTGTACCCTGTGCCATTTATAACAGTGCTACAAATTACAGGGATTATGCTCATTAGCAAACATCACCACTTCTTTTGCAGAGGATGTTAGGCAGACAGGGCTAAAATGGAAGTCTGTTTTATAGAGAAGAATCATACCTGGAAACAGGAATCCATATCTTGGTCCTGTGACTATTTATTGCAGTGTTTCATGAGCTTAAAAAAAGAAAAAGAGAAAAAGGAGGGAGAGCAAGAGAGAGAAAGGATATTTTGTATACCAGAAGTACTTCAGAGAAAGCTGGTGTTCATCTTACTAGGACACGGCTATGATTTTGTGATTTAATTTCTCAGAAGTGTTCGCCATGTTTAAAAACTTCCAAGTTTAAGAAACTAAAGCCACCCATGAAAGGGGGAAGGGGACTTAACGCAACAGTTCTTTCTGAAAAATTATTTATCTCTTCCACCAGTAAGTTTGGACAAATAATTGACAGGAAGAAAAGAGATTTTCATAAGAAATTAAAACTCAGTTGGCAAGGTGCCCCTCAATTTCCTCAGTTCCTCATCTTACCCCATTTCCTCGTCTGCATAGCTCTTGTGGGTTTGCATTTGCAATTGTTTTTTTCTTAAGGATCATTTTGGCTTCTAAATACTGAGACAGAATAATCAGGTGCCTGAGAAGTGGTGTCTGTGCTCCTCTCCCCACACACGAGCGCTAGCTGTCTGGTGCTTTGTCCTGGTGTCTCCAGAACAGACTTCCTCAGCTCCCTTTGTTATCCTCGCCTGATAAATAAACAGCACAAAATTACCCAACTTATTATGGTAATTGAGAGAAGGAAACAGAATGCTGAGCCTGTCTGCCGTCTATTACCTTAACACTGTGAAAGTTGGGCAAACCTGGGCTAAACCTCCGCTGATGTGCACCATTAGCCCCTCTCCAGGCCCCGCTGTATTCCTGCTCCCCCCTCCTCCATGATGATTGTTTTCTGTCCATCTCGAGCTGGGTGTCAGTTCATTTAGATTTACATCAAGTAGTAAATTAAAATAATCACTCAGCAAACACTCTGAGCTCAGTTTTCCCTTTCAGTCAGGAGTTGCACGCGCTGCTTGAAGCATTCAAGCAGAAAATATTGCTGTCTAGATATTTGTCCTCTGGGTGATAAAGGAGGCATTGTCTTGGGACCCACTCAGGCCTCCGAGCCGATCGTCGCTGTGCATCACAGCTGTGAAGTGCGCTTTGTTATGTGTCTGAGGACTCGGGTTCAGGACCTTGTTTTTCTTGAAATACCAGACTGATCAGAGCCGCATATGTTCGGGGGAAAGCAGGGGTCGGTGGTTCTCTGTCCACATTTTTACTAGATTATTCTTGAACAGAACTCTGGGAAAATACCCTGCAGCATAAACCATCCCAAGAGTTTTTCTTTGTTTTAATTCATTTTCTTTCTTTCTCTTTCTTGCATCTTTTGTCCCCTCCACCCTCCTTTCGCCTTCTGCATTGTTACAGTCCTAGAAAATGCTGGAGTTGATCTGCATGAATCAGAAACAAAGGCTCTTGGCACCGCTGCTTCCCCCCGCTTTGAACCCAGGGCCATAATGTACCAAGTTATAAACCTGTTTCTTTGTGTTCTTATTACGGTATATCTCTCTGCCCATTTAGAAATCAAAATGCAGAGTCTGGTCACCTGGGTTGAAATATAGAGTGGGTTAAAGAGGCTTTTCAGCCTTGTAAATGATCCTTGGAATCTTGAAATAAAAGGAGTTGATGGGAGAAAGCAAAGCAGAAATTTTTGCTCTGCATGAGAATTAAAAGAAAAGATAAAAACGATCACTCGTACGTCTCCAAGTCATCACATTTTTTATTTAAGGTTCTTTGCAGGTATGTTATCGCTCAGTGTGTGAAGGCTTAAAATATTTGTTACTCCAAGTAGCTAAAGAAAAACATCAAGTGACAAGAAGCGTGGTGACAAGCATCTGAATGAAAATTGGGATTTTTAGTCAATTATCTGAATTTTTCCAAATAGTTCCACATGCTTGGCTAATTGACTGCTATTATCGATTCTTGGCCAGATATTTGGCATCATGCTGTAGTTGAATTTAAGCCAAGTATCTATAGTGAATGTGATATCTAATATATTCTTTATCTTCATGCTATGGACAAGTATATACATTTAATTATTAAAATTCTCCATTCCTGCACAGAAACAGAAGTGTAATATTAAGCAAAAATCAATATTAAAGAAATGAGATGGACGCGTATGTTCACACATACATGGTCACATGAGTGACTTTCTCATAAATACATGCTTTCATATTCTTGAATTAAAATAATTTCCCCTTGGGTACTTTATCTTTGTGGGCTCTGTGGCAGTTGAAGTCGTGGCTCTAATCCTGTGACCCCAGTGCCAGCTGTAAAAAGCTCGCCCTTTCTAACACATGAATCTTTTCAGTAGAGTGTGTCTACAAAAACCAGAGGTGCCACTGGAACTGGCAGTGCTAAGCCCCCCAGATTATGCCAAACCCTGTGAAAGAAATTGAAAGAATCACCAGACCAGAGAGCAAAATCATAGATCAGTTTCAGTCAATTAGTGTGCTTTGTGATATTTTATGTGTAAGCCCCAATTTAGTTCAAAAATATAAGTTAAAGGAACCAAACCAGAATATTTGGTTCTGATTTGCTTAGGCTTCAAGAGAAGGAGAGCTTTGTTTCATTCTCTGCTTCACTGATAGCAAGTAACATTGAGTAACTTATCTATTCACTCTGAGCCCTCAATTTTTCTGTCTGTGCAATAAAATTATTATTAGTCTGTATCTCATAAGGTTGCTAAAATTGTTCAATGAGTAATACATATTACATGTTTGGAACAGTATCTGGCACACAGGTAATATTCAACAATTATTTTATTAGCCATAGTGATGGCAATAATAATAATATCCACAAGAATAGGTATAATTATCTGGAAAAATAACTAGAATTGAATAGATTTGCACAATAGTTTTTTTTTTGTTTTGTTTTGTTTTTTTTGGTGGTACTGGGGTTCCTGGGGAGCCCTTCTACTTACGGACTACACACCCAGACCCATTTTCTATTTTTATTTGGAAACAGGGTCTCTTATGCCAGCAAGGCTGGCTTCAAACCTGCGGGATCCTCCTGCCTCCACCTCCCAAGCACGTGGATTACTAGCGTGTGCCAACACGCCCAGCGCTTTGCACAATAGTTTTCTAAGGTTGATGTACACATCAGTGTAAGGTCCTCCTGAAATTGTATATTAGTTTATCCATCTATTAATATGTATGTGAGTTAGCCGGGCGTGGTGGCTCACGCTTGTAATCCCTGCTCTTGGGAGGCGGAGACAGGAGGATCGCGCTGGTTCGGAGCCAGCTGCGCTGGTTTAAGAGACCCTGTTTCCAAATAAAAAATATAAAATAGGTCTGGGAATGTAGCCCGTGGGAGTGTATCCCGGAGGTAGAAGGGCTTCCAGGAACCCCAGTACCACCAAAAAAAAAAAAAAAAAAAAAAAAAAAAATATGTATGTGAGCTAAATGCATAGCTTTTCTAGGTTTTGCTTTCTACATAGAGTGACAAGGATTTATTGTGATTGTTTGAAAGATAAAAAATAGCTTGTGCACAAAAGCTGCTTAGCACAGTGCATGGACAGCAGGGTTGTCCCTAAGATGTGAAACACTTCAGGTTAAAAAAATTATTTTCCAGGTGGGCGTGGTGGCGTACACTTGTAATCCCAGTATTGGGGAGGCTGGGACAGGGGGATTACGGTGAAGCTGTTTGCAACTCAGTGAGACCCTGTTTCAAAATAAAGAATAAAAAATAGGTCTGGGGGTGTAGCTCCGAGATAGAATGCTCCTGGGTTCAGTCCCTAGTACTACGAAATATTATTTTCTACATATAAATAAAGTAATTTAAAATAGTATGACAAGATTCAGGGAACAATCATTGGAGATTTAGAAAAGTTATTAAACAATGAAACTCATGTATTTTTCTTATGCAATTAATTTATGTAAAAAATTTTCTGTGTCTAGGCGCCATCTGTTCAGGTACAGGGACTTTATATTTTTCTTTTATTTATTAATTCTCAGATTTAGCATTTCTGACAAAAATAAAACCTCTCACCACAAAAAAATGGTAGCAATACAATGCTACTATTATTAGTCATAATATGTTAACTCTTTAGAAATTGTATACATTGAAACAATGTAGATCTTGCTTCTGTGGTTCTGCAGTGTCATTGGTTTAATGTTCTTTGCTATATTATTTACATCACTTATAGTCCACTGGGCTATCCATGAATACTGGCTCCCAATACCTCTCTCAAGGGTTGTTTTTGTGCTTTGTCAAGGATAACCACAAATGTAATCTTGCAAAAATGCAGAAAAATGTAGGGAATAACTTGTTGACTGAGCACATTGAGTTTTCAATTCAGAATTTTATACAGCACATGTAGAACAATATATCTTTCATGGGTGCATGGGCATAGGTCCCACAAATAGCTCAAGTCAAAGGTTGACAAAAGACTGTAGGTATGCTACACTCTTAAGTTTCTTTGCATGACTTAAGAGTCATACAAAATGATCATGTCACAACCACCTGACATAATATCCTAAAAGTAATACTGCACTAACCAGCAGGAAAACTATAGTCACCAGGCTACTCTTTAGGAGCTTGCTGGCCATGTAGCCTCAGGATAAACCACAGAATGGTCCCGGAGGCTGACATTGCTTAACCTTTAAGTACAGGAGTGAGGTAAAGTATCAGAGCATCCCAAGGAAGAGAAAAGGACCAGGACTTAAGAGGATCTATATCTGGGCTGAAGTAGATCTGCTAACATGCTACCACTGGCCAGAGAGAGAGACTAAGAAAATTTGAAGACAACAGAAATTGAGGAGGGAGATTTTATTGTAGGGTAAAGAAAGAGATTGCAGGAGAAAAAAGGGTATATGAGACAGTGGCAACAACCTACACAAAAAAGAGAGAAATACAAATAGCCTACTAGTTAAGAGACTTGCAGGGAAAAGGCCACATGTACGGAAAAAGATGCAGATAAAGAGTAGAAATGAGACAGAAAAGTCAGGATGAGATTATGTTTTGAGTAAGAACTATTCTTTTAGGGACCTGTTTGTGCCAGACTCAGAAATGGAAACTCTATACCAAGTTCAGGGTGGGAAGAATAAATTGTTTAAAGATTTTCAAGCAACATAATGATCTATACTTCTGAAAAATTTCATTGGTAGAACTTTTTTTTGGTGGTATTGGGGTTCCTGGAAGTCCTTCTACCTCTGGACTACACTCCCAGACCTATTTTATACTTTTTTTTATTTTTGGAAACAGGGTCTCTTAAACCAGCGGGGCTGGCTTCGAACCTGCTCGATCCTCCTGTCTTGTCTCTGCCTCCCAAGCGCGAGGATTACAAGCGTGCGCCACCACGCCCGGCTCATTGGTAGAACTTTAAGGATTGAATAGCAGTGGGACAGGTCACAAAGAAGATTCATTAAAGAGTGATGGAACAGTTGGGTGTGGTGGTGCAGGAATATAATCCCAGTAGTTGGGGGACTGAGACAGAAGAATCATAAGTTTGACGCCAGTCTCAGCAATTTAGTGAGACTCTGTGTCAAAAATAAGGTATAAAATAAGTCTGGGGTGTATGTTAAAGTTATAAGAAAGAAAAAAGGAAGAGAAGGAGGAAAGAAGGAAGGAATGAAGGAAGGAAAGAAAAGAAAGAGATTAATTGCTTTAGGGAATGAGTAAAGACAAGGTCAGAACAACAGAGTGAGAATGGGGATTGGTTTTTCAAAATTCTTGTAGATAAAGTCTGCAGACTTTGAGGGCAAGGTGGATGGCTGCTGGAGGAATAGATGGCCACTTGGTGTTATGATGACTATGATATTTGTCCATTCATTCAATCTACAAAATTATGTTGAGCATCGTGTCCTGTATAGGAAACCCAGAAGAAAGTGCATGTCTGGTGGTGAAAGGCTCTCAGCAAGGAGCATCAACTTCGTGTTTAGTATGCAACCTGACAGGCTTCGCTCTCAGTCAGTGGGGTGTCTAGAGCCCCAGGAACTGATTTTGTTATTTATTTGTTTGTTTTTAATATTATTCCAAGTAACATGTTTTATCAGGAAAATTTGGAAAAGTTGATTTGTTTTTATTCTAGTTGGATATTTATAGAGCAAAATGATATGATGTGCATCTACGGGAGTCCACTACATTTACTTTGGATATCAGAGGCAGACGGTGTTAAAAGAAGATTTACTAAGCTACCCCGTAGGGGGGAAAGCAAGCAGAAGAAGCTAACACAATACGGAATAAACCTCCCCGAACCTGAGAAGTGGAGCTGGAAGCCTCTTCCAGGAGAAATGTCTCATCCATTGACTAAAAGACTAGCTCAGCCTTGAAAAAGAGTAAACCTAGCCTGACTTATTTTTTTTTATTTATTTTTTTATTTGTTGGTGGTACTGGGGATGGAACCCTTCTGCCTCCAGGCTACACTCCCAGACCTATTTTATACTTTTTGGAATCAGGGTCTCCTAAGCCATTGAAGCTGACTTCAAACCTGCGCGATCCTCCTGTCTCCGCCTCCCAAGCGCAGGGATTACAAGTGTGTGCCACCATGCCCGGCACCTGACTTAATTTTTGATATCTATAAAAACTTTAAAAATTGAAGAGGGCTGGGCGTGGTGGCTCACCTTTGTAATCCCAGTGCTTGGGAGGCTGAGACAGGAGGATCCTGCAGATTTGAAGCCAGCTACTTAGTGAGGCTCTCAGCAACTTAGTGAGACCCTGTTTCCAAATAAAATATAAAACACATCTGGGAGTATAGCCTGGAGGTAGAAAGCCTCTGTGTTCCACCCTCAGTACTCCAAGAAAAAAAAATTGAGAAATTTTTCCATTACTTTCCAGATTGGGAATTCCAATTTTGACAAAATAGTCTTAGCATTTCATATTCTATCTGAAATAAATATACAATGAATAAAATGCTGGAGCTTAAAAACATGAATATTATATTACTGTGGCTCTTCATATGCATTTTCCCCTTTCCATTTTTTTTTTAATTTCTCAAAGAGTGGGTTAAACAATAGAGTATTGTCAAAGAAATGTGTGCTGGTGGCATGAAGCTAACCGGCCATGCTGCCCAGGCCACCTGCACTCCAAGTGGGCACCTCTGCTGTACATTGGAAATACTGTCAGCAGCAGGTACTCGAATCACTAAGCTTGCCAAGGAAGACGTTTGTGAACCTCCTTTTCAGAGGTTCTATCTCTGATATTTCAGAACCATTCAATTATAATTCTGATGCTTCCTTTTATGTGGCAGTCATGGGTTGTCAGCAAGGATAGAATTAAGAGAGGCACGTGCAGTGTGCTACTGCGCCTCATGCCTAAGGATCTGTATTTCTTTTGTTCCTGGTGACAAATGACAGCCTTAAAGATATTTGTCCTGATTCCTCGCTGTCCCTATGTAGCTAAAAACTTCCATTGAAGTCAAACAACCTTCATTGAAGTTAATGGAAAGTAAGGCCCTTGAAGGGAAGAGAGAGCTAGGGTGATTAATTTTAATTAGTCAAACATAAACAAGCATATGTCGACAAGCAGGGACAGGAAAGTGAATATCCATGGCTCCTAACTTAGCTTTTGGGGTCTGGGTATAGGATTTTTTTTTTTCATAGGACTATTGCAACTCAGAAATGTAGGGATGTCCATAAAGAATAAGACCTCTCCTCCATGGGTGTGTCTCTGAGATGTACTCTCAGAGCACCAGTTCAACAGAAAGCTATGACAATAATACTCCATGTCAAATACCTTTCAGGTCTTTGGGCTAGAAAAATGAATACACATAGCTTTCTACATGGGGGTCACACTCAGGCTGTGGAAACAGCTCTGTGAAGACTTGTGGTACCACTCATTAACTGGTGACCCCGGCATCATTTGTTTAGCTATTGATCCATTCATTCAAAAAGTATTCAGATGCCATGCATAGTGGCACATGCCTATAATTCCAGTCCTTGGGAGGCTGAGAGAGGGGGATCACAGGTTTGAGGACAGCCTCAGCAGTGTAGAGAGACTCTCAGCAACCTAGTGGGACCCTTTTAACAAACAAAAAAATTGACAAAAAAATGGACTAGTGCTGTAGCTCATAGATAAAATACCCTTGGGTTAAATCTCTGATACCACAAAATAAATAAATCATATTATGAATATTAAATATATTATATACATACATTAGAGAACATTTTGCAGAGTGATGTGCATACATGTATATATGTATATATACATATATATACACACATTTTTTTTTTTAGCAAAAGCCTTTTAAATTTTTTTTGTGTTCTATTGCTGCCTAAATTCAATAGAACAGGAACCCAATACTATGTGGAAGGATGAGCTAGAACCATGGACATTTTCTCTGTAATAAGCTTAGTTTCACAGAAAGATTAATGCTTAATTAGGCAAAGAAATAAGAATATAAGTGTTAAGAAAGAAAAAGTATGGAAAAGTATTGAGGGATAAAAGAAAAACAAATAGTGAGATATATAAATTCACATTGTGTTCAGAAAAAAAATTGACCATATTGAGGCTCTTGCCCTACTCTAGCATATAAGGTGTTAGCCAGACTGAGACCAAATTGTGAAGGACATTAAATATTATCAGAGTTTATATAGACTTTATCCTATGGGAACTGGTACATTTCAAAGCTGAAAGACTTATTCTTATATTAAAAAATAACTTCTTGTTGAACTTACATCTTAAATTGATAAAATCTGCCATTCCAATGTAGGGAGCACAGGACCGCAGATCCATACCCAGAATACCTAGCAAATCTGTGTCATTTCTAAAGCTAACTAAGAGGTAGTTCAGGAGAGTCCCAAGGTCCTAGATCAAAGAGAAAAATGAGTTTTATGTTTGGAAAATTCCAAAGTGATCAGAAATAATTTCCTGAGGATTCAGACATGCAACTACTTTATGACCCAATAGCTTAAAACTAAAAAAAAAAAAGCCATTTGATTTAAACCATTGCTTCTGATATTTCTGATCAAGAAGAATACCTTGTTTAGTGTCAAAAAATTTACAGAACATTTTGCATAGCGACAGTTATACACATGTTCTAAGAAAATGCAGAATGAAATTATGCATCTTAAATGAATTTTAAGCTATTTTTGTACATATAAAAATAGTAGTACAAATGTATGTAAACCTATTCAATCCTCTGAATAATATTTGGTGCTTGTGGTTTCAGGGGCTCCTTAAAAAACTGGAGGAAAGAAAATATAATGGTAAAAGGGCTATGAGTTAAAATCATTTTGACTGAACTTCTTAATAAGTTAACTGAATTTTAGTGTGATTCCCACTACCTGTTAAATATTTTTCTTTTTGTAAAAGACAAAGAAAAGCAAATTTGGCTTTAAAAATCATCAAAACCAAACCATTTGGTTAACCATGCACTAGGTAACATCTGGACCTGATTGAATGACTTCTTTTAACAATTAATTTATTGCACAGTGAGCTGATTTGTTGTGAGATCAACAGAGAATATTTTTGCCAACACAGAAGCACCATACTTTATATTTGGCCTTTGGGTTCAACCTCTTTGCTTACCTTTTTTACAGATAAAGTCTAAAATGAATTCAGACGTGATTTACAGAACAGTTTTGAAAATATTACTCTTTTGCAAAGTTATAAAGAAACAGACAGCATTTTACTTTTTCAAATATCTTTTTGTTTATTTGTTTTAGTTATTGCTGAGATATCTGGGAAATGAAGAAGGAAAAAATGTTGACAGTAGACTGATAAATCTTTAACATCATCAAGGCTAATCACACGACGAAGTCCTCAACCACGGGATTAGAAAGCAACCACCACAGAAACTGAGGTTACTTGGTCTTTATCTTCAGGAAACTTGGCCGAATCCAGTTGAAAACTGCATTCAGAGAAATCCTCTAACATGTTAACTGAGGGGTGATCTGGAGGTTGGCTCTGAGGTCAGGGGTAGGGCGATGTGGTGAAATTTCCATCCCATTGTCAACCATGCATTTGAATGAAGATTTTTTTTTTTTTTTTTTTTTTTTTTTTTTTTTTTTTAATAGGCAGAGTAAAAACTAAAGGCCAGTAGGGATCCTCTGGGTTGTCAATTACTGGTGTTTTATGTCTTGAATCATTGGCCCTTGAACCTGAAAAACTCCTTCTGTTTGTTCACTAAGAATTGACACAAGAGCCTTACGCTAACCCCTAAATATTCAGACAACTTTAGGGTGCCTATCTTTGTTATGATTACTACTCCCAATGTCATTCTGTTTGTGTATTGCTTTTAAGATTTTTATTACCATCACCTCTAACCCATTTGACTTCCCACAATTGTCCTGGCTGGTATTTCCATTTGACAGATTAAAATTCAACTTTTCTTAATTATATCTTCCTCTACTACACATCTTGTAGACAAATTAAGAGTATATATTTGGTCATACTATGCCATGTCTGATCACCTTTCTTCCAGCTAAGCATTCAAAGATGGACTAATCACAGTATGGTTGCTTAACAGAAAATTTTTCCCAGAGGACTTATTATACTTATTAGGCCATAAGATGAATTCTAGATGATACAGGAGTAGAAAACGGAATTAAATATCTTGTTAGAAATTCAACAAATATACATCAGGACTCTTTAATGACAAGGCATTATAGTAGGCACTGAAGGACTTATACTGTTTTTACATTCACAATACTTTTTATCCACAAAAATAATGATATAATTTATTAAAGCTCATAGATTTTTTTTCACTGAAATTTCACTCTAGTCTAAGCATTTGGGAAAAAAAGTAAAAATGTATATTCAAAGTTGAATTGACACTATATAAAAAAGTTGGACTATGAGACATGTATGGTGATAATATTCTCTGAATTAAAAATATCAAAACTCATGAACCACTCTAAACATCAAGTAAGAAAACAATTAATTCAAACCTATAAAGTAGAATAAGAACTAGTTTATTGGAAAGAAGATCTGAGTCTAATCCTGAATCTATAATGAACTACTTTCGTTGAGTTACTAAATCTCACATTTAGAATGGTGGCGGAATTGGGATATGAAAACTAGGCCTCTTCTACTTTAAGCCTCTGTTACTTTAAAAGATAATTGGATTAATTACAGTAAACTTTTTGAGGTTTATAATTACACTCATCTATGGTAAACCAAGTCCTCACTAAGTGCTTTTCATTCTGGGAGGCCAACCACTCTTGAATTTCCATAGACTTGCTGAGGGTTCTATTAGGTTCTAGTAAGGGCAGGAATGACCTGATTTTATTACCACATACATTAAAATAGATGATCCTAGAAAAGATGAAAACTGTGGCATAAAAGAGAAGTGATAAAGCATCTAGAAAGGTTTTGTTTTGAAGATATTTTTATAAGTAGATATTTTATACTTTTTTTTACATCAAATTAGAGTAGCAAATGCATTGGTGCTAGTGGAACAGATCTTGATTTTTAAAAAGGACCTGCTACTTTATTAAATTGAAATGGAAATATACAAACAGGTAACTGTTCAATAAATCAAGGCACAGTCCTAACAAGAAATATTTACTAAAGAATCACAAAGTGTTGCATTCACTTCTAAGACAACTTAGAAGGGGATTTTTCAAGTTTGCTCAGCTTTGTTCTTTGTTGGAGAAAAACTGGTAGTGAAATATCAGCAGAACACTAACCCTTGCAACTCGAAGGGGTCTTTATCTCAATTGCTTTTAAATAGCGTTAGGCGTACCCATGGAGAGGCACCAAGGTGAAGGATCTTGTGTAGATTGACTGTGGGGCCAGACTGATAATTCCTACTGAGATACACTTCAATGCTGGCCCACAGCATAATGCTGGGATTGGATTTAGAGCCAATGTAAGCTCTAAATGGAGTTTTACAGTGAAACAAAACACCTGTCTTTCATCCCAAGCTAAATTGACAAGCAATAATTTAGTTGTCTAAACTGAGAGCTTTCAGGATTCCAAACTGCATAATGTCAAAAGACAATGTATAAAGTTGCATTTGGAAGTTCAAAGGTATAACACTATGTAGGCAAACATATTAAATGACTGGTCTTTCCCCTTTCCTCCAGTTCTTTCTTTTCTCTCTTACTTCCTGTTTCCTTTGCTACTTTTTCTCTGGGGGAATAAATAGAGGGGAAAAGTGGAGGAAATTTATATATACAAAAACTGAATAAAAAAATTCTAGCCAGGCATGGTGGTTCATGCTTGTAATCTCCGTCCTTGGGAGGCTAATACAGGAGGATCACAGGTTCTCGGCCAGCCTCAGCTACCTAGTGAGGCCCTCCACAACTTAGTGAGGCCTTATTTCAAAATAAAAAATAAAAAATACGGCTGGAGTATAGCTCTGATGTAGAATGTCCCTGGGTTTAATCTCCAGTAACACACACACACACACACACACACACACACACACACACACACAAATCTACACTTGTGCTTTCTGTGAGATGAGCACTTCCTATGGTCAGCTGAATTACTCAGACATTGCATCTACCAAAATACAAAGAGTAGAAAGAACACCTGAGCAGATTACTAAATCCCTCTGCCATCTTCCTAAAAACAAAAATAATAAATAAATGCAAAATACAATCTCCTGAATTTTGTGGCAACTTTTATTCCTAAAGTTATTTTAGGAATAAAATAATTTTTTATTTTATTCCTAAATTATTTAGGAATTATTCCTAAACAAATTATCCGAGCTCTTTTATTTTTCACTTCAGTGCTGTTTGTTGAAATCTGGGTGCCCAGCAATAGAGAGGCCAGATGTCAACTCACACCCTTGACTGCATCTCATTCTTGCCCTTCAAGAACTGTTTTTTGGTATAAATACTAGAAATAACCATAGTCTTTAAGTATTTTCTAAATCTAAAATATCTCTCTCTATCTCTATCTCTCTCTATCTCTCTCTCTCTCTCTCTCTCTCTCTCTCTCTCTCTCACACACACACACACACACACACACACACACACACACACACACATATTGGACATTTGTTTCTGCAATTCTTTTTCAGTTCTCTTTTTTAATAGAGCAAATGAGGGAAGCAGGGTCAATTAGTAAAATGAAGCAGATGCTATGAACATAGCCAGTTAGTTGTCTACAGTGATATCTGATTGGACTCTGCCAGCTGTCAATTAGCATTTCCGTGTTTTGTTGATGAAGCAGTATTTACTTTTCTGGACTGCCATTGGCTGAAATGCTTAGTGTAATGAATGCTAAACTGAGTCTAGATCATTTTTTAAATCATAGCTTGGGGCTTAACAGCCCTTTAAATGAATTGTATAAACAAGATAGTTGTTAATTCTCAATCAATGTATCATTAATCATCAAATAGTATTAAAAAGGAACTGTCTTTTAAAAACTCAGTAAGCCCTATTTAAGTTACTAAATTATTTATTCAGGAGGTATTTTCTCATTCAGAGAGTATCATGATTTTAACAATTATATTTTAAAGATATATATTTCTGTTTTGTAGTGAGATACGCGTGTGTATCTATATGTTCATTTTCGTAAATTAAGATGGCCTTAAAAAAACTGGTAGCTCTTAAAGTTTAAGCCTGGAATCATTAATAAAAATAGAAACCTTGTACCATAGTGAGTTCCATGTGTCTTTAGATCGCTGGAACCCACTCACAAGCTTTGGGCTAGCTGCATGAGAGGAACCGAAGGATGATAAAAACAAGAAAAGTGTGTGAAAGCTAGTCTTTCCTGTAATCTATATGCAATGAATTTAAGTTCATCCATAATTCCATAGACCAATACTGGGAAAACAATGCAATGATTCTAGAAAGTTTCATCTCTTCTACTGCATTGCAACTCAACCTCACTAGTCCATGGGATTCTAGCAAAGCACCCAGCAAATAGTACACAGTATAGGTTCACTTGGTGTTGAACAGACACGATGAGGAATGGAAAGGGATGTCCATCATTTCCCCAGTGTCAAGCTGTGTGCTTTGTACTCGTGTAACCCTATCACCTTTTTTGTAGTGATGTATTCTCATGTATAATTTGGTTTTAGTGTTTATTTATATATAAATATGTACTTATTTAGTGTTATCCAGATATTTAATCATTATTTTATATGAGTATTTAATTATATTCTAATTCTTAATTATTAAATTAAATGGGTATATTCAAGCACATATAATCATATTTAATATATCATAACTATAATTATCCTCTGTATCTCTTTCTCTCTCTCTTCTTTCTCTCTCCTCTGGGAATATTATGATGCCTGGGTGACATACAAAAGTAAGTGAGAAATTTAGCATGCTGCTCAGGATGAAGGTGAGACTGTAAGTGTGTTGAAAGATAAATGAGATTTATCCCAGCTAGATAGAGATGGAGAGAGGCAGAACTCTAAGTCAAAGGAGAAGTAAGTACGAGACTTGAAAATATACAAATTCCTGGTGCATTTGTGTAGCTGAAGCATAAGATGCCTGTGTGTGTTGAGGAGATGAGGGCTGTCGGTGTCATAAATAAGGCTGAAAAGAAAAATCTTGGGTTGGATTGTTATATAAATGGTCTAAAATGCCATGCTGGAAAAAAAAAATGTGTGTTTGCTTGCCTATTTACAAAACCAAGCAAAATGCGGAGGAGGATCTAGCATGTATTTTAGAAAGATTTGGTGGCACTGGGGAGAATGAATTGGGGAACAGAGGAGTCAGAATTAAGCCTACTAGAGAGTATGCTGCTGTGGCATCCATACAAGAATCTTCGAACACCAATGGACAACTATGTACTTACTGTGGTCACTGTTCAACCTTGCCCACAGCCCAGCTCTCACTCCTTCATCAGTAACTGAATTCCATTTGTGTTCATGCATCCATGCCAGTGAGACCCAGGCCATTCTCTGTGGACCATGCATGTGACAGAATATGGAGAATGGAATGCGAAGGGAATTTTGCTGGGAGATTTGGAAAATTATTTCTTTCATTTTATTTATTTTAGTACGTACTTTTTATTGGTGCATTATGGTCTCACATCATAATGTAGATCATGTTGACAATGGCATATATTCACACAGTACTTGGTGCCCTCCCCCCCACCTCCCCATTTCTCTCCCTCCCAGTACCGAGTATCCAGGTTAACAACATTATATTCACATGTGTATACATAGTCACAGGTAGCGTTTCCAATAATGAACCTCAGCCTTCTTCCTCCCCTCCCCTTCCTCCCTGGCTTCACTGAGTATCTCCTCTATTATCTGGAGTCCCTCTAGTTTCCCAAATAATCCTCCTCTCAAGCATTTTGGAGAAAACATACGTCCCTTCTCTTTCTGTGCTTGGCTGATCTCACTTAACATAATGTTCTTCAGGTCTTTCCATCTTCTTACAAATGACATCTTTTGTTCTTCTTTATTGCTGCATAGAATTCCATTGTGTGTATTTTCCATAATTTTGTAATCCATTCATCTGTTGATAGACACCTAGGTTGGTACCATAGATTGGCTATTGTGAATTATGCTGCTATGAACATAGGTATGCATATGTTGCTGTAGTTCTCTGATTTCAACCCCTTTGGAAAGATACTCAGGAGTGGTAGAGCTGGATCATATGGTGGATCCATTTCGGTTTCTAAGGAATCTCCACACTGATCTCTATTGTGGCTTAACTAGTTTGTACTCTCACCACAGTGTAAAAGAGTTCCGATTTCCCCACATCCTCACCAGCATTTGTTGTTATTTGACTTCTTTATGCTTGCCACTCTGATTGGGGTTAGATGGAATCTCAGTGCAGTTTTGATTTGCATTTCCCTGATTGATACTAATGTTGAATATTTTTTGTATATCTATTGGCCATTTGTACCTTTTCTTTTGTAAAATGCCTATTCCCTGCAGAGGAATCAACTTGAGACGCATCAAGGACCTGGAAATAAGACCAGATACTGTCAAACTATTAGAGGAGGGCATAGGTTCAACACTCCAACATACAGGAACAGGTAGTAACTTCTTCATCAAGACATCCAAAGTGCAGAAAATTAAAACAAGAATTAAAAATTGGGATAGCATCAACCTAATGCTCATCAAAGGAAATTGTCAAGAACCTAAAGAGAAAGCCTACAGAATGGGAAAAGATCCTTACCAGCTATCCCTCTGAGAGAAGGCTAATATCCAGAATATACAGAAAGCTTAAAGACTCTACACTGGCAAAATAAATAACCCAACCAAAGAATGAGCAACTGAATATTTCTTTTATTTTGTAAAGTGACACTGAGCTAAATGACTTCTTTTCTACCAATGCATATTTTCATACTCAGATGCATTATTTTTAACTGTGGCCCAATATTGGACCACTTGAAAAAACAGAAAGAACCTTGGCTTTTAAATTACATTGTAGTAATGCTGATTTAATTAATTCTTACTCTTCCAATTGTACAATATAATAAATTTTCCTTTACCCATAGTGATACTTCACCTCTCTTCTCTTCCACCATTTTTCTCTTCATCCTGTGTCTGCTCTTTAAATAAGACCAGGTGTTTAGAGAATAGTATCATGTGTTGAGTACCATCTAAATAAACTATAAAGGAGATTCCATGGTCATTCTTATACCACTGATTTAGATACAAGTTCTATAATATTAATTCATTTTCGGAAGATCATAGGGCGGGCTATTGAAGGGTAGAAACAGCTAGGACTTGAATCCACATATGTATACAGGCTACAAACTTTGAACCTCAGCACCACATTGCTTTCCAAGGGATGAAAGTAGAGGAAGGCAGGGGGAAGCTTAAAAAAATAAGTATAAGTGATATCTAGATGCCTAGAAAAGCAGGTATCAAAGATGAGCATTTGTTTTTCGTGTGTGTGTGTGTGTGTGTGTGTGTGTGTGTGTGTGGTCCTGGGGATGAAACCCAGAGGCTTTCTACCTTCGGGCTACACTCCCAAACCTATATTCTATTTTATTTGGAAACAGGGTCTCACTAAGTTGCTGAGAGCCTCACTAAGTAGCTGAGGCTGGCTTTGAACCTTCATGATCCTCCTGTCTCAGCCTCCCAAGCACTGGGATTACAAGTGTGCCACCGCATCCAGCTGAGCATTTGATTTTCTGTTGTTTGTTTTTCATGGTACTGGAGATTGAATACAGGGGCATTTTACCTATGTGCTTCACACTCAGACCTCTGTATTTTATTTTTTACTCTGAAATATGGTCTTACTGTTTCTGAGGACCATGCCAAGTTTATCAGGCTGGCTTGGAACCTGTGATCCTCCATCTCAGCCTCCTAAGTACTTCCATCTCAGCCTCCTAAGTACTGTTTTTACAGGCATGTGACACTGTGTCCATCTTAGGCACCATTTTTGTTTTATGGTACTGGGGTTTCTGGAAGCCCTTCTACCTCTGGGCTACACTCCCAGACCTATATTTTATATTTTTTATTTGGAAACAGGGTCTCTTAAGCCGGCAAGGCTGGCTTCGAACCTGCGCGATCCTCCTGTCTCCGCCTCCCAAGCGCTGGGATTACAAGCCTGTGCCACCACGCCTGGCAACATTTTTTTTTTAATTGAGTGACATTGGTGAATGATGCTCTGATAACTGAAACTGCAAATAAGAGCAGAGATTTGTGGTTAGAATTATAAATGCTGCGTAGTTGAGTTTGGGATCTTTTAAAAGAAGAGTATCTGGGACCTATTTAATGAGCAGCAGGGAAGGTAGAGCCAGGATTTTTAGTTACTGCTGTGTTGCTTTGTCTTTGGTGAAACAGGGTCTCACTAGGTTGATGTCGACCTCATCAAATGCTTCAGGAGCAAATTCTCAAGTAGAAAATATGTGTTTAATAAAATTAATTATTAAATAAACTATCTCTGAATATGTACATAAGCATTCTCTTTCCCTTACTTCAAACTTCCAACACCTTACTCTGATGGATATATAATCAAACATCAATATTTCAAGGAAAGAGAGAATATGAAACATCCGTATTTGGAGCAGGCTAAGTATTATTCACATGTAGGTAACAAATAGAAATGATGAAATTCTTTATTTTAAAAACATTCATTGGTTTTACTCTTTACCTGTAGATTTTCAAATATACACTCAAAGTCAAACATAAATCATAAACAATTTTATTCCATTACCGGTATTTTCAGTTATCCAACTAACAATTAGATCATGTCACAAAGTAATTTTTCAAGTGCTTTGTGTATTTTCTCTCTGAAAGCATTGACAGCAAGGGTCAGTGGCCCTAAGATGCCTTGGGAACGACAACCGAGTAAAAGAACGCATCGTCCTGATTCCTCTGGTGCTACCCCTGTGGTTTCGGTTTATGTGGCAGAGATGTCAAAGAGACAACTAAGTGATGTGCTGTTGAACAGTAACATGTTTTCTTAAAGTCAGTGAAACTTTTGTATAATAGAGTCAACTTGAGGGGAAAATAAATTTTTAGAAATGAGATACGCAAATGTCAAGGATGATACTAAAATGAGAATCAATTACTGATAATCAAAAATATCCAGGCAGTTAACTGCTTTGTCCATGCACTCATATGTCCAGTTATTTGTTTATCCATGCACCATTTATTATATCTAATGGGCCAAGCACCCTCCCTATGCACAGGTTTGCTGAACTAAAATAATTTTGAATACGTAAGTACCTCTTGGTCAATCTTATAGCATAGCAGAGACTAATTGGGCTTTTTTTTTTTGGTGGTAGTACTGGGGTTTCTGGAAATTCTTCTATCTCTGGGTTACACTCCCAGACCTATTTTATAATTTTTTAATTTGGAAACAGGGTCTCTTAAGACAGAGCGGCCGCTTCGAACCTGTGTGATCCTCCTGTCTCCGTCTCCCAAGCGCAGGGATTACAAGCGTGCACTTTCTTTCTTTCTTTTTTTTTTTTTTTTTTTCTGTACTGGGGATTGAACCCAGGGCATTCTACCTCTGAGCTACACTCCAAGTCCTATTTTTTAATCTTTACTTTGAAACAGAATCTCACTGAGTTGCAAAAGGCCTCAGTAAGTAGCTGAGGCTGTCCACAAACCATGAGCCTCCTGTCTCAGCCTCATAATTGGCTTTTTAATCTGCAGTTAACTATATCAGCCATGGGAAAGGGAAGAATCTCAATAAAAAATGTGGCCCATAGAATTCCTGTGTGGAAATCTGCATGGCCCCCAGGTAAATGGTCCCTCAGTGGAACAGCCAAGCGGTTCTGATGGATAGGGTTCTCATTCCCAGTTTATTCAGCTAACCAGCAAATAAATTAGTGCCCAACCCCTGATGTGACAGTTGTTTCTTTCAATTACTTGGCTTTCAAAACACCAAATATTTTTGTGATAAGAAAGACATAGATTCAAATCATGGCATGCTACTTTCCACTGATATGTCTGTATCTATTACTTTTAGTTACTGTAATCCCCCACCTCTAAAAAGACGATGGGTATGACAATCACCTAGTGATACTCAAATGAAATAATGAATGCAAAATGCTCATCTCATAATGGAGTGCAGGCTAAGTGCTCAGCTAAAGATCCTGCATGTTCTTAGATATGTTTTGTCACATGTCAATGCAGCCTTAATCACTGGGCACATAGTGTTTGACCTAGGACTCCTGGTGACAATTGGCTTTTGTTTGTTTTATCTTATGCTGCCTGAGCAGTTAGGTATTCACCATGGTGTGGCTTTTCAGTTATTCACATGCAAGAGTATGACCCCAGTGTGTCAGTGAGCAGTGTATTTACCGGTAGAAAACAAGACCAAATGAATAAACAAAACTAATGGCAAGCCAGGCATGGTGGCGCACGCTTGTAATCCCAGCATTTGGGAGGCTGAGACAGGAGGATCGTGGTTCACGGCCAGCCTCAGCTACTTAGTGAGGTCCCTTGCAACTCAGTGAGACCCTGTTTCAAAATAAAGAATTAAAAAATAGGGCTGGGGGTGCAGCTCGGAGGTAGGATGCCCCTGGGTTCCATCTCCAGTACCGCCAATAATAATAATAATAATAATAATAATAATAATAATAATAATAATGGCAGATTGTCTGAGTTTAGGGAAGTTGCTAAAAATGTCATTATGGCACAGGAATTTTATTTCCTCTGCTGTCATCTCCTTTCTTTTATCTGTGGGACTCATGTCTTATGGTTGTTGTCTTTCATATTTTAAAGTGGCCACTACAACCTCAGTGTTTACTTTTGCTTTCCAGACAGAAGAATAATTGAAGTTTTCACATTTTGTAGCTTTTTGTTTTTACTCCAGGAGTGTTCTCCTTCTTGGGAAACTTGTCTTGTAGGCTATAAGTCAGTCAAATTTCCATTTTTAGACTCTTTGTTGACTACAGCAATGAGATTTTAGTTATTAATTTAGACCAAGAGGATAGGTGGTAACTTATTTAGAAGTTGTCTCCTACTACATGGACTCACAGAAAAGAAAATCCACAAATGCTTGTGGGAAAAAGAACAGAGTAGTTCATACTACAAATACCTTAAAAAAAAAAGTTAGGTTTGGTTTTAAAATCAAAGACAGCTGGAAGAGTTACATGGCAAATAAGATGATTTTGGTAAAGGTACTGAGTCACTGATAGCATCAGTTTTCTCTTGTGGAAAGCAGGAAAAATAAAATCAACCTAAGTTAGATGTAATGCACATGCTTGTAATCCTAGTACTTGGGAGGCTGAGCAAGGAAGACTGCAGATTCAAAGACAGTTTTAACAATTTAGGGAGGCTTTCAGCAATTTAATGAGACCCTTTTTCAAAATAAGAAATAAAATATAGATCTGAGGTTATAGCTTTGAGGTAGAATACCCTTGGGTCCAATCCCTAATACTATGATAAATAAACAGGCATACAGATAAATAAATAATAAATTAGGCCTGACAAGTTTCTAAGCTTCTGGCACAGTACTTGGTTGATAGAAGCTTCTCAAAAATGTTAGTCACCCACTGCAAGGTGTTGGATAGTTTTACTTTAGTACTTTATACTTAATTTCATTAGTAATATGAGTATGCTACTGGCAATTTTTGTCCAAACATTCAATATAACGTCAAATTAGTGCAGGTCAGTGACTGTTACTCATGGTATTGGGAGACTACAAAAGTAATGACCATGATGTAGGCTGGCCAGTTTATTTTGTGTGTTCTCTAGGAGTCAAAAATACTTTCAATGAAAATAGCTTCATAAGTTCGATGTTCTGCTCTTAAAAGGAGATTCTTTGGGGCCTTAAAGGACCCTTTGTCATTGAGAACTTCTTCGCTGAATTCTACACTAAAGATGTAGCCTTTAAAGTAGGAAGTCTTTAATTTCATTAACTGTTCTTGGCTAACATTCTCAAGGGGATAGAAGTATTTAAGTCTTTTCTGAAGCTGTTATTTATTGGTTTGGTAAAGATGGAGAAAATAGACCCAGTCCCCCTATCATCTCTTCCACCCTTTCCTCTTCCTAAAGATCTAAGACAATTAATTGACAGGAGCTCCAGTTCTTGCAAATAGACTGCTTCAAGTCCAAAATTTCTTTCACTATTTTAAGAATTTGTGTCAGTGAGCCCAGCAGAATTGACCTCTGCCCTCAAACTAGACAAGCCCATCCCAAATCATCCCAGTTAAGTTCTCAACCTTGACCTTAAGCTGGTGCCAACATGGAATTTTGCAACAATGCATAAAAGCCTGGTCTCCTCAGAGAGGCCCTAGAGTTTCTCCCGTCTCACTTCTTGGGACACTCTGGTGAATGTGTTCACCTCCCTTCACTCTGCTCTTTCTTTGCTGCCCTCACAATAGTTATGCTGTTTTTTTAAATATTTCAAATAAAAAGACCCTTTTCACTCTTGATGGGAGATGTATTAGCTTGCCTTCACATTGGGGAGCTCTGTAAGTCTGGAAGTTGAGGAGAGGATGTCCCTAGATAAAATCCAAGATGCAGAAGGGATCCCTTCAAGTCCCAGCCCAGCTGCCTAAGATTTCTAATGGTGATTTTCCCATCCCACTCCTACCCTTGCCCAGTGCACCTCAATCTGCTCGTCCCTCCCACGCACATCTCCACACTGCGCCAGCAAGTGTCTATTTGAGGAGCCCAGCTTGACTGATAAACCATCTCACTCAGCAGCCCTGCTCCCATCCCCCATGGTCCTGATTCCTACACCCTACTGTACTTTTCCTTGTTTCCTTGTTTGCTGTAGCACTTTTCACCTAACAGCATCATGTGGAGTGAGGTACTTGTTATGTTTCTTGTTTATTCCTATCTCCCCACCCCCACACACCTCTGGAAACTAAACTTTCTAAAGCTGGGAATCTGTGTTCATTGACTGAAAGTTTGCTAGGGAAAAGATGACCTGATTATTTTTCTGCAATACATATTTTTATTTTAGTGCACTGTAATTATACATCATAACCAGGTTCAAAGTGATGATAGAGGCACACAGTCATACAGCACTTGTATGTTTCTACACTGTT
The DNA here is from genome assembly GCF_963383645.1 of Muscardinus avellanarius. NCBI lineage: Eukaryota > Metazoa > Chordata > Mammalia > Rodentia > Gliridae > Muscardinus > Muscardinus avellanarius. Next base: position 54,597,991 of record NC_137801.1, read on the forward strand.
CCTTCCTCCACTCCTACATAAGACTAACATTGACCTCAATCACTTTATATATGAGAATAGAATTATTTGAACTGATTCCATCATACATTTTCTTCTTTCGTCTCCCTATTTCCCTCCCCAAATTCCCTTCCACTATTCTATCTTTGTCACCTTTTGTTTATCTGAAAGCATATGATTCTTGATTTTCAGAGACTGACCTATCTCACTTAGCACAATGTTCTCTACTTCCATCCATTTTCCTGCAAATGACATAATTTTGTTCTTTATGGATGAATAAAATTCATATATACCATGATTTAGTAATTCATTGACTGACTGACCTGATTATTTATTTAATGTACACTTCTATGATGCTAACCACATGCCAGGCACTTTTCCAGATATTTGACAAACCTTCACTTATTTAATCTTAGTAGAAAATTATAAGGAAATTTCTCTTATTAAATGTGTCACACTGGTGAGGAAACCAAGACATAAAGGTGTCCAGTGTCTAGCCTGGACACACAGCTGATCAGTGGCACAGCCAGGAGGAAACACCTGCGGTGTGGCTCCTGGATTCTTACTCTTTACTACTATCTGGTCATCTCACTGCACAATGCCGATTAAGTGTAAACAAGTACATACTTTCAGACTGGTCCCCCATTTGAAGAATTGTTAAATTTAAATTTGTTTTAACTGATGCATAAAATCATAACAATTACACATATTCATGGGGTACTTGTAATCTCTTGATACATGAATACATTGTATAACATGTAAATCAGGTTAAGCTTATCCATCCTTTCAAACATCTATTGTTACTTTATGGTCAAAACAAACTTCTTTGTTTTAGCCTTGTGAAATATACAAGATACTATGGTTATCTGTAGTCATCCTACTACACAACATCATGTGAAATGAGCATTCTACCTCTGAGCTGCACCCCTAGTCCTTTTTAACTTTTGTTTGCTTGTTTGTTTGTTTGTTTGTTTGTTTGTTTTGAAACGGTCTTGATAGGTTGCTGAGTCTCACTAAATTGCTGAGACTGATCTTGAACCTGTATGCTCTTGTCTCAGTCTCCCAAGTAATGAAATTATCAGTGTATACCACCATACCTGACTGCATGTGAAACTTTTAAAGCCTCATTCCCTGTGTGTGTGTGTGTGTGTGTGTGTGTGTGTGTTTCAGTACTGGGGATGGAACCCAGGGTCATTTGACATCCAAGCTATACCTCCAGCTTTATTTTTTTATTCTTTATTTTGAAACAGGTCCTCATTAAGTTTCAGAGGGCCTCACTAAGTAGCTGAGGCCCACCATGAACCTGTGATCTTCCTGTCTCATCCTCCCAAGTATTGGGATTACAAGTGTGCACCACCGTGCCCAGCCTATTCCTTCCCTTTTGCTAGTCAGAAAGAGTTAACTTCTATCTCAGTATTGACTATCCTGCACCACCATGCTCCTCCACCTGTAGGTTATGCATTCTTTTAGAGTGATAATCTAGCTCAGAAACTGTCTGGGCATAGAATTTTCATCAACATTTTTTGGGGGGAGAAGAGTGGAATTGAAAAAGCAAAAATTATACATTATTTGTGGTATGAACTTTAAAGACTGTAGAATTCAGAATATTCTGAAAATTGAGACCAGCTACTTGGAAAGATAAAACTTGGCCGGTAAAAAAGACATTTCCTAGAGTGTCTGACAAAATTTTTAGAGTGATTGTATCCTCCTAAACAGGAGTGTGTTAAAACTTAAATGTGATACTTAAATAATGGAATTATCGCTGATTTAAAAGGGAAAATTAAATGAGTGAATTTTTTCAATGATAAACATCTTTTCTGCTTTATGTTGTGAGTTAGTGACTGCATCAGGTATAGTTTTGATACTGTGAAGAAACATCAGGAGTGCCTCACCGAGATGCATTCTTGTTCAATCACTCTTTCCTATTCTTAGCTGCCCAATAAAAGGCACGGTGCAGGGTGCTGCGAAGGCTACAAGGAGCACAGTGAATCACTCTGCTCTCAAGAGGCTGGCCCACTAATGGAGAAGATAGAAGGAGTAGGCATTAAAACAGCAGAAATTCAAGCAATAACATCAACAACAACAATAATAATAGCAGTTGCAGCAGTAATAGCTGACGGTTTAAAATTCTTCTGATTTATCAGGAATTGAGCTAACAGGCTTTATATACACTCCTTCCTGCTTAATTATCATAGAGAATCAGTAAGGATTCTATTTGTTTTTCTATTTTATGTAGGAAAAGACCAAGATTTTATCTAACTTAAGCAATTAACCCAATCACACAGTGCCAATCCTGAAAATGGGACCCAGGTCTATTGGACAGAGTTTAAATTCTAGGATAAAATCTAATAATAATGTTAAATATAGAACCTGGGAGTGGGAGGTTGACATATGCAATGTATGTCAAACTTACACAAGGACCATAGTTATTGAGGGTATTAAAATGAATAGCCTGAAGCTATTGCCATGATTGTTATTAACCTATGTTTTCATGGTGATGCTAATGTTGAAATAGTGAACCCAAATTTCTTACATTCTCACCTATGTAAAGGAAAGACATTTGGTGTCAGAGTTGAGATTATTCTTTTAGATCCTTTTTGTCCTTTTTCCTTTAGCTTTCTTCTTCCCTTCACTTTGGCTGTCTGATATTGATGCATCGTACTTCCATATCAGATCAAAAGCATATGGGATTTTGAACTTATTGACATTGTTCTGTTAAAAATTACATTTAGAAGCATGTTAAAAGGTCACCTCTCTGGTTACTTATTTCTTGACACTTAGCGAGCACAGACTGTAGCCTTGGTTCATTAGTCAAGGATATTAACAGCCAGGTTTCGGCTTTCTGAGGTCACATGGTAGAGTCTGGGCCCACACATATTTCTAAGGCTTGTTAGAGTCTTTATTCTTTAAGAATTTCCCATTAATCTCTGCCCAAGAAGTGCAATAATAGGTTAGTTAGTCATCAGATACAAATCAGAATCATTTCTACAAGTACCTTTAATAGCATTCATTAGTTCTGTGCTTATGTTTTAAGGGAAATGACAGCGGGGGAGGAAAATGCCCCCTATCCAACACGGAATCCTTTTCCCTCTTCAAGAGCATCTCATTTTGGAATCATTGAAATTAAGATGCAGAAAATTTGCCAAATCAAATGCAGAAAATGTGCCTTTCCTGTGGAAATGAGAGCCTACGATCCTTTTTTTCCCCCCACATAGAGGCATCATCTTTGATCATTATCAGATTGTACAACTCATTGTTCCCTTCCAGTCCACAGGGTGAGGGGATCTTGTAAGTTGACAGGCAAACACATGGATTAGAGAAGGCAGCCGATATTAATAACAGCAATAAAAAATGTTTACCTAATGTGAGTAGATTGTGTGTATAGATAGGGTTTACATGTGTGTGTGTCCGTGTGCGTGCGCACTCATGCACACACACACACATCCTTCCCTCTCAGTCAGAAAGGAAATATCAGAAGATCAGGAAATGCATTATACGATTTTTGTATGCAATATTAGTCCATTTCTTGGCGGAGACCCAAATCTATTGTGGTGAGAAAGTAATAGATGAACTAACCAGGGACTCAGACTTATTGGCCAGTGTCCAAGAAACATTAAAAACTTGAGCACTGCACATAACAAGTAGGATGGTGCATGCAAATTTAGATGTCTTATTGAAAACAGCACATTTATTAATATATTAGACTCGTAGACGTGAGGGTGTTTTAATACCTACTCAGAAATTACTCATGGGTCGGCTTCACAGGAATATCACTTGCATAAGTGTGAGCTTACAGAAGCTGTGCCAGGCATGAGCGAGCACGGCTGGACTATTCTAAAGAAAACCAGGAGGCTATAGTTTACAGAATTGCAATGCACACTTAGAAACTTGTTACGAGGGTGGATCTCATGCTAAGTGTTCTTACAAAAATAAAATTAAATTTGAAAAAAGGAAAACTGAGAAGTAGCCATCATTGCAAGATATCTTTTTTCTTCTTGATTTAATTAATATTACTTTATTGAATGCCTACTATATGTCAGCCTCTAAACTATGATACTGGAAATATCGAAAGTAAAAAGATTAAAAACATTATTAACCAGGAATTAAGTTTTTTGCCACATTTACTAACATAATTTACATACAGTGGAATTTATCCTTTTAAATATATATAGTTAGATGGGTTTGGCAAATGCATACAGACACATCACCACAATCACTATCAATGTACAGGACATTTCCATTGCCCCCCACAAAGTCCTTCTGATACTTTCCAGTCAGTGCCTTCCTTAGACTTCCAGCTTCCCCTAAGTACTGATTTGATTTCTGTCCCAGTAATTTTGCTTTTTCAAAGATGCCATCTATCAGTACTGCCACAAAGAAAATTCATATAAATGGAATCATACAAAATATCTTATGTGTCTGTTTTCTATCACTTAGCACAATGCTTGTTGGGTCATCCTTGTTTCATGTATCAGTAGTTCACACTCTTATTTCTGAGTAGTAATCCATTCTTTTTTACATGAATCAGGTGATAGACTTGAATTGTTTCAGTTTTAGTGATAATATAGAAAGCTACTGCAGGTAGTTGCCTTCAGGTCTTGCTCATTGGATGGGAGTGTGTTTCCATTTTTCTAGGGTAAATACCTGGCAGTAAAGTTGTGGGTAAAAGTATGTTTAAATTGATAAAAAAAATGCCAAATTATTTTATTTAACTTTTTTTTTTTTTGGTGGTACTGAGGTTCCTGGAAGCCCTTCTACCTCTGGACTACACTCCCAGACCTATTTTATATTTTTATTTGGAAACAGGGTCTCCTAAGCCAGCAAGTGCGGCTGGCTTCGAACCTGCGCGATCCTCCTGTCTCAGCCTCCCAAGCGCGGGGATTACAAGCGTGCGCCACCACGCCCGGCCCAAATTATTTTAATATGCCTGTACCATTTTGCCTTTCCACCAAAGTAAATAAAATTTAGTTGATCCACATCCTCTATGGCCCTTAGCCTCCTCAATCTTAATTTTTTTCTTTTTTGTGGTACTGGGGATTGAACCCAGGGGTATTCAACCTCAAAGCTATACCCTCAGCCCTATTTTATTTTAAAACAAGACTTCACTAAGTTTCTGGGAGCCTCACTAAGTTGCTGAGGCTGGCTTAAAACCTGTGATCCTCCTGTCTCAGTCTCCCAAGTACTGTGATACAGGTGTGCACCATCATGCCCAGCTCTCATCAATCATTTCAATGTAAGCTATTCTGAGAGTGGTATAACAGAATCTCATCAGAGCTTTTATTTGCAATTCACTAGCAACTAATAATGTTGAGAATCTTTGCACACATTTATCCATGTCCTTTCTTTGGAAAAGTGCCTATTCACACCTTTTGTCTACATTTTAAAATTGGATTTTTTAGTTGTTCTGTGAATTTGAGTATTCAGTTTCCTCATCTGTTAAAAATAGATAATGTCTATAACACTGCTCTTTCTTTTCAGTTGAAAATAAATGAAATATTATATGCAAAACTTTGCAGCACAATGCCTAATTACATGTTAGATAAGCAACTTTTATTGTCCTGCTCTTACTGTAATACACAATTTCTACCCTAAGGTCCTATTACCTGGTTAAAAATCAATGTCTTTCGTTTTCTTCCAGGTAATGTCTCATCACATACTATACATCATATTGCCTGCTTCTTGACTAACTTTTGGCAAAGTACTAGGTGACAACTAATATATTACATAACGGGTAATCCAATAATCCCCTAGGGATATCTTCATATTTTAAAAGACAGAATTACCATTTAAAATCCAGTGGGGGCTGTGAGGGTAGAATGAGAGGGACATGGAATTGGTTTGTTGTAAAATGACTTAGACAGTTGATTCTCATTTGTTCAACTTAGAATCCTAGAGAAGCAATGCCTTTGAGAATCATGTTCTGGGTAGAAAGTGTCCAGAACTTCTCTGGTGTTTTCTAGAAGGGCCTTGGGGGCCTTGGGCAAAGGGATTCATTTCTCTGAAGTTATAAAAAATAAAAATTTTAAGAATAAAATGGAAAAGAAAGCCCCAAAGGCCAATAAACAGGCAAAGAAAGCGTTTTATTCTACTAGTGATCAGAGAATGAAAATTAAAACAGTAATGCAAAACCATTTTATAATTCTTCAGCAAAAATTGAAGTCTGATAACATCAAGAGGTCTTGACAATGTAACAAAGTGGAAGTTTCAGACCTTATTGATAGAGAAATTAAATTGTTAAAATCATTTTGGAAAGAAATTTAATAGACAAAGAACGTGGAAGATGTTTATTTTCTACCACCCAATAATTTAACTTTTATGTATCTAACTTGAAAAAATATTCTCATAATGTAAAGAAATACAAGCAAGAGTGCCTATGGCAGCATTATGAGCCCAGAAAGGCATTTGTCTATTTTTTTACTCCTATTAATATTTTTATAAATACTTTTAAATACACCTTTAGCCTCTTTTAGAATTTTCCTTTTTTTTAAAAAAAATCTATCATGAAATGACCTTCCTATCTATTTTATGCTGAGAGAATTAGAACCATCCAAAAAGGATTTCAGTACCAAGTAAATTTGGAGTCATGCTCAAGATAATCTGCACTCCACAGGCAAATTTGAAAAGGAGTCTGCAAGAAGTCTTTGAGGAGCAAATTGGGAAATTTAGATAATTTCTTACTGAGTGCTTAATATCTGGTAATATGAGTACTTGAAATATCTTTGCAATGCCAGTTGGGAAAGAAAAAATTACATTTTTTAGAGTATAACCTTGAATCACTAGAGCCCTCAAATAAAGAGTTTGCATCTTTTGGCTTCCTTTCAGAAAGAGGGAAATCATCATACCATAAATTCATCTTAAGTAGTGGTTAAAAAAAGAATCAATATACCTTCAGAAATATCTTCTACACATTCTAAATTTCCATATGGAGTATTAGACAATGATTATGGGCATTTAGTGATTTAATAGTCAAATTGAGGTATCAAAAACACCTCAGTAATTTAAAATACTTGATTTGGCTCAATATACTAATTAAGAAGGAAAAAAATTAGATACTATAAAACTGTAAACTTAGGATCTGGGGAATTCAAATATAAGTAATCAAATTAATATTTTATCGATATAATTTAGCATAAGTTCAAAAATATAGATAATATGCATCAATAGCAAGGCTTTTCAAACCAATATATTCATGCATCGCTAGAAGCAAAATACAGTATGAAATATTATTGCCAAGAATGGGAAATGCACATACTATTTCACAGAATAGTTCTACTATTTATGACAAAAAGAGGACAAGACATATTCTGTACAGATGCTTACTCTAATGTTTTATTATATACCAAAACATCATAGAAAACATAAGCACTCACAATATGGGATTGATTAAATTATTGAACATATCTAATTGCTTAGAAATCATGTAGCTCTTCAATATGAGAAGTTGAAAACAGTCCATGAGCAGAGATGAAGGAAAGAACATGTAAAAATGCTGTTTCTATTCTATAATTAAAATTACATCACATTTATGAATTCTGTGGACAGGAATTTGAAGGAAGATAGACAATAGTGCTTCCCTTTTGTGGGTTCATTCAGGTCATGGATAAAGTTTATATTTCTTTTATTTTAACATTTTTTTTATTTTTACACTTTTTCTATTTTAAAAGAATGAACCTTAAATATGATATCCTATTCCTCAAGCATATTAATTTATTTAGGTCTGTGTCTTATGCCTATACACAATGACCAACATACTGTGTTTTCTGCAGATATTTAGAGCAAAATAAATCTCTATTCTTTAAGGTAGTTACAGTTTTATTACATAAATCACATAATTTTTAAAAGCAAGGAATCTTTCCCTTTTTGTTCTTTGGGCTACTGCAGGTGGGATCACTGACATAAGATATATCTGCCCTAAATTATTCCCTACCACTACAGCTAAGCTATCCCTCAGTTTGTATAGTCTGAACACCTTAAAAACTAAATAAACAAAAATCAGAAAAGGTAGAATACTGAGCAGGAAGAGTTTTCTTAAACTCTCCTGGCTCTAATAGTTACATGCAAATTGTTCAATAAATAACATAGGCCATAAAAAAGAAAAGATATTAATTAAGAGAAGGATTTAGGCTGACTCAGTCTCATACATGAGACAAAAGGTTAAGTAAATGCCAAGGCCGCTGTGCCTCTTCAAACAATGAATATTAGTTTTAGAATCATTAATGTCTGCTTAGAAAACAGAGTCATATTGGAGACACCAATGCCTGAGCTGTTTCTTTTCAATCTGAAGTGAAATCATTCTCTAATCAAGGGCTAAATGTATGCAGTTAAGAGTGTTAGGTGAGACAACAGGTACTAGCATATTTAATATGTAGCTAAATTGAGATCATGTTTTTCCTCCAATATAGTAACTTGCACAGTTAATACATAGCAGCAAAGTCTGATCAACTTGGCTGGGGAAAAGCAGGGCTAACTGGTGGTGGTAAACCACTGTGGCCTGATATGGTGAGCGCAGAATCCCAAGAGCCAGAGTTGGGCGGAGATGAAGATGTGACTGGGGCAGCTTGTGCCGTGGCCAATCAGAGTTTCTCTAAGAGCACACAAAAAAAGTGTCTGCCAAGCAAGAATTGAGTGGACTTACTTCGCTATTCCCAATTAGTTGAGACTGTGATACTTTCTGTATCAATCCTGCAAGCTCAGTTTTATTTTGTAATGAATCTTTTCACTGGGATTATTCTTTAGTCACTTTTCCACCTTCTTGTCAAGGAGTTGCTCTGCTGAGATTGAGGGGAGTGGCAGAAGAGTATTTGGTGCCGCTTAAGTTTCCATGAGATTTATTGATCTAATTTATGTAGCTTCTATTTCTACTGAGTTTTCTAAATACTTTGAGGGATACCAATGCCTCCATCAAGACAACATAAGCCTGAACACTTCCCAAGGAGTCTAAAGCATCCATATTTACGTATCTTGAGAAGTAAATGTAGATTCAAAATTTAAAATTTACATGAATTTTTGGTGACAAATAATTTTATAATTATCATTAATGTTTTTTGTTTGGAAAACATACTTAATAAGCCATTTATTTGGTTTTTTTGTGTGTGTGGTACTGGGGTTCCTGGAAGCCCTTCTACCTACGGGCTACACTCCCAGACATATTTTATACTTTTTTTAAAATTTGGAAACAGGGTCTCTTAAGCCAGCACAGCTGACTTCGAACCTGCGCAATCCTCCTGTCTCTGCCTCCCAAGAGCGGGAATTACAAGCGTGCGTCACCATGCCCGGCAATTAATAAGCCATTTTTAAAAATCATCCTAAATGTCAGCTATGTGAGCTGTCTGTGGTATGGAAAAACCTCAGGATTTAACAAATGCCTATTGTCTCAGCTCCTACTTTGACAAATACTTAAGTATATTTATTTTGTAAAAGCTCAATTCAATCCATTGTACCTAATTCATTTTATTTGTGATGTTGGATTCTAAAGTCAGATTTTTATTGGGCTCATTATGGAAAATAAAGATCTGTAATATTTAAGCCCATTAGAGTAGATCCCGAGGTACATGATTTTGGATATGTAAGATTCCTATAATGGGCCAATAAATATGGATGAAAATCAATGTGTGGGAAGATAAAGGCAGTACTAGTTAGATATCAGCTCCTCCGTTATCTGATAAGGCAAGATCAATGAGAAAGATCACCAGGTTCTGCCTTAATTTCTCCACTCTAAAAATCAAATGATGTGATTTGCCACCATTCTGTCCCTCCAGTATTTTTCTCATTTCACAGGAATATTTTGCAAAGAAAATGTGAAAAGAAAAACATCAACAGTAGAAGAGGCAGGTGATTGAGAAAAATAATTTAATATAAAATGGCTTAAAATGTCCTTAAAAAGCATGATAAAATTTGAGAGCATTGTCAGTTTCTATTCTCTAAATGGCAAATTATTAATTTGATAAAGAATAATTTTCTTGTTATAAGATTCATACTGAATGCTTAAGTCAATTATAATTTCAACTACTTTTGACATGAGTGTATGTATAATATTACGTAAATAATGTATGCATGGATGTACATATTACCCATGTAATTATATATGTATTACAGACATAACATGTATACATACTTTAGATGTTTTATTACATATGAATAAAAAGTATATTTATATATTTGTGCATATAAATATTTGTATAAATACATGCAACATACACACAATATAAATGGAGAGTGAAGTCCCAAACTGTGTATATGTGTATACGTAAGTGTGTGTGTACATATTCCAGACAGCATATAACTGAAGGGAAGAATTTTTTCTCTAAAGACATCTCCTAAAGCAGCTGATAGGCCATGAAATAACATCATAAAGAGGTCATCCCTACAGTGAAGTCTTGATTTTTTAGAGACAAATGGGTAAAGAGTAAAGCCTCACATTGATCTTCCTCTATCTTGGAAGAGGTTGAGAGAATCTCTGTGGACATGACTATAAAAAAGCTTAGATGGGTGCAGGGAACTGTACAAAATGCAAGGGAATTGCAGGGAGAAAACAAATTAAAATGAGGACAATGTATGTATATACAGTGAAATAAACAACAAGAAGCACAGAAGGTGACAGATGCAAAGGCAGAAACAAACAAAGCTAGAGACCGCAATTAAGGAGACAAATGGGATAAAGTATAAAAATATAGATAGAGGTTGGAACAGAGCCAGTGGAAGAGGATGTGAAGTAGGAGGGGAAGGAAAAACAGAGAAAGCAGGGGATAACTGGCTTAAGGTAAAGGTAAATACAGAAAAACTACACCAAGTGAGGCAGTAAATGAGATAGCAAGGACAGAGGATGCTGTGAGGGAACCTGGGAGCCTGGTTGCATTGGAAAAGTCAAAGAAGGGGAGGGCAAAAGTATTATGTGAGGATGAAAAAAGAGAAGAAATTTAAAGAAGAAATTCTATCTTCAATCATGCGCAAACTAATAGTTTGTAAAGGCCTCTATTATGGGTGGGGTTTGGAATGTCCCCCAAAGGCTCATGTGTTGAAAGCATGTCCCCAATGCAACAATATTTAGAGGTGACATAATTGAATCGGTGGTCTCATATCATCAATGGATAACTTCACCGAATTTGAATGAATTTTCTGGATGGTAGTTTATGTAGGTATGTTATGGCTAAAGAAGGTATGTTACTGTTGTGGCCTTGGGTTCTCTACCTGTCCCTGGTCACTTCTCCTCTCTCTCCCTCTATTTCTCTCTTCCTCCTGGCACCACTGATTTTAACTCAGCTTTCCTTCATTGCACTGTGCTGCCTAAGTCTGCCTTGGAGTAAGGTGAGTATGGACTGTACCTTTAAAAGCATAAGCCAAATCAAACTTTCTTCCTCTGTGTTGTTCATGTCTTTTTTTTATTTGGTATATTTATGGGAAAGTTGGCTTAAAAATCCCTTGCACTAAGGAAGCACAAGCACCTGGAATGGGGTCAAGATGAGAGGAACAAATAAATGCATCTCATGTGTTCCTCCTTTGGGGGATCCATCATAAGAAATGCATTTAATGTGTAATAACCTATTATTGAGCAATATGAGGAAACTATTATTTAAGTACTAAATGTTTAATAGGTATAGTCAATATTATAGAAATTTAGAAACAAGAAAAAACCATCTTGGTAAAAGACATTCATAAAAGTTTTATTATAACACCTTGATCTAGACCTGAAAGAAGTAACTTCAATAATAATGAAGAGATGGATGAGCTTTCTATACTTTTTCTTTGTAACCTTCATCACAGATATGACAGTTGTAAAGACAGTCTTGGACCCTGACCACCAGCACTGCTAATGTCCCTACAGTGTTTTTCTCTTACCTGTCCCTGGACCCAAACACGGTCACCCCATCAATATATCCTTCCTCAACTGGACATGGTGGTCCATGACTGTACTTGGCAGGCTGAAACAGGAGGATCATAGCTTTGAAGACAGCCTCAGCAAGTAGTGAGGCTGTCATCAATGTATAGAGGCCTTGTTTCAAAAATAAAATTAGTGCTGGGGGTATAGTTTAGAAGTCGAATGCCCCTGTGTTTAACCCCCATACACACACACACACACACACACACACACACACACACACATACACACACATATTATATATATGTATATAATATATATGTATATTATTTATGTATATAATATATATGTATATATATATGTATATATGTATATAATATATATGTATATAATATATATGTATATATGTATATAATATATATGTATATAATATATGTATATATATGTATATATGTATATAATATATATATGTATATAATATATATGTATATATATGTATGTATGTGTATATATATATATATATATATATATATACATACTAACATACTTGGGACAATATACTACTGCCTATCTCTGACTTACCCATCTTGTTTTACATCAAAGCATCTTTATCCATAAATTATCCACCCATCCTTCTAGGCTTAACTCAAACATCACCTCTAATTAAATGAAGTCGATTAAAGTATTGCAGTTAAAGTTTCTGGGATATTGTCTAAATATGAGAGGACACTAATAGCTATTCATTTCCAGTTATCTGGAGGACACAGAACACTGTCGCACTGAGACTTCATGCCATCCTTCTCCTATTTGAAGAGGTTAGGAAACAAAAACAATGTCTCCAGTTTCCTTCAAAGTTAAAGTTCAAGCCAGGCGTGGTGGCGCACGCTTGTAATCCCTGCATTTGGGAGGCTGAGACAGGAGGATCACACAGGTTTGAAGTCAGCCTCAGCAACTTAGTGAGACCCTGTTTCCAAATAAAGTATAAAATAGGTTTGGGAGTATAGCTCGGAGATAGAAAGCCTCTGGGTTCCACCCTCAGTACCACAAAACAAAAACAAAATAAATAAACAAATAAATAAAGTTAAAGTTCATTGTGAATTGGGTTCAGCCAAATATATATCTTTAAAATCTGCAAGAGAAATGACAGGTAGGCATCTCTTTGCCTCTTAGTCGTTGATGCCCTGAAGACACCAGGCTCTTCTATGGTGGCATTCTTTGTCAAATTGGCAGTTTCTCAAATGTACTGACAACAACTTAGGGTTGAGGCAGTGGAAGAAGCAGCCCCTTCATTCTGCTCTCGCTTGCTTTGGTGGCGCCTTAGAGGGGACAGCTGCTCTAAGGAGCCAAGCCATTTTATGACATTTTGCCGACAACTCAGGCTAGAGCTTTGAACTTCCATTTTTCCACCAGTGTTCAAGCACCAAATTCCTTATATAAAATTCTTTCTATTTAAAACCTTCTAAGCATTTTCTGTGTCCTTACTGAAACTTGGCTCATAGGAACTTTGCTATAGCAGTTTTCTTGGTCTTTTATACTAAATGCGCCAGAACTCCCTAATATTTAGCACAATGCCAAATACAGAGTAGGATGTCCCCCCCCAAATTCATCAAATGACTGCATTCAATTCTCAGTCTAGGATCCCTGGCAGCAAAAATAAGACCTACACTATTTATTCTTATTATTTTCCTAACCGTTTTCCCCCTCTTCCTCAACCATTAGAAAGGAAAAATAAAGATTCGAACGTGTCTTAACATTTCCAATTTGCCAATATGTTCCTTATTAACAAGTTTAATATCAAGGCTGGTGGTAGAGTAGGGAAAGTAAAGACTTGGCTTGGTATATACTTTTGATTTCATTAATACTTGACTTCTCTAATCCAATGGCCCCAGCTGCCTGGGAATGCAATTTCATGAATTGAAATGCCAGTATAGAACATATACATAAGAATCAGAACTTAAATTTTTATACTGTTTCCAATATGATGAAAAATTAAAATGATGCCAAAAGATTTTGTTCAATTTGGCTACTTCTATAAGTCTCATTGTCATTTCTGTAATTAATATGTTTGTATTTGTAGTTAAAACATAAACCAGAACTAATAAGAGATCATAAGCATGAGTTTCATAAGCTGCTTCTACCCACAGTCTTGGGAATTTTAAGATATTTAGCTATTTTATGATGTGGTTATTATCCTCTTTTAAGCTTCAACTCACAAATACTGAGTTTATTTGTGTTTTCTTCACCAATTTATAAATTATTATGGTTTAACCATCATCAATTAGATAATAAAGCAGCCAAATATTTTTACTTTTATTAATTTTCTTTCACTGTATTATAAAATTTCTTCTTTTTTTTTTTTTTTAACGGTACTGGGGATGGAACCCAGGGACATTCTACCTCCAAGATACACCCCCAGCCCTATTTTTTATTCTTTATTTTGAAGCAGGGTCTCACTGAGTTGTGAAGGGCCTCACTAAGTACCTTAGGCTGGCCGCAAACCGGGATCCTCCTGTCTCAGCCTCCCGAAGGCTGGGATTACAAGCATGTGCCACCATGCCCAGCTGTAATATAAAATATATTTTTTTAATTTTTATAACATTTTATATAACTCATAAAACTGCTCGTATAAAAAAATTCACACAAAGTTTCTAGAGAGCATACAATTTCAAAAATGTCCTGGGTTTTTGTTACATTCAGTTTTCTAAGGATGCACTCAAATCAATGGTAGAATGTAGACATTATGCGGCATTTCATTATCTTTGGTAAAACTATTCTCATTATCTGTCTTCTCACAGTATTAACTCTGATATCCACTTTGTGTAGGGTCTGCTCTACTAGGATGTCAGAAAAACATTAAGGCTGGATCTACAAGAGGCAAGTATTTCCAAACAGCAAAACATCCCCTGGGCCCCCACCCTGTCTGCATGGCTCAAGGACCTCTGACTGGGAGTCTCAAGACTCCCTCACAAGCAAGAAACCACCTTTGAGGGCAAAGGTGGAAACTGAGGCCACCTGTACAGGAACCCAAGTGTCCGTGCCACGAAGTGGTCAGGCCAGTGACTCTTACCTTATACACAGCCAGACCAATCACCACTAAGTAGATCCCATTGGTTGATAGATGATTGCTGCTTACATGCCCCCCCCCCAAGAGGAAAGGAAGGTTTGGGGCCAACACTGAAGGGGGAGGGGCACACTAGTGCTACTGACACTAGATACCACTTTATTCCCTGTCAAATGTTTGTCATCACGTAGACACGGCTGTTAAGTAAAATAGTATGTCACAGTAGGTGGTAGTGGTCATGGTTTTCTCTTAGTAAATTGTTAAAGAATGTCAGAAGATAGTCATGAATGTACTAAGTGTTGCGATCCTGCTTCAGTTCACACAGCCGTGTCTACGTATATTATAAAATTTCTAACCTGCATCTAGTACTTCCTACAGAAATATAAGAACAGTGTAATGAAAGTCAAGAAAGTAGAGGACAATCAATATATTGATTTTATCATTGAATACCAGTTCTAGCTCAAAAGGGGAGGGAAACAGCAACAGCATGGGCATAATGGTGTAAAGATGCCACTCTTCAGCCTTATAAGTTGTGACCAAAAAATGTTTTAAGACCCCCTTCATCTCTCTTAGCATTCATTTTTCATTCTGCACAAGTATATACATCTTCAGATTCAGCAAATTTAAACAACCACTTGAAAAGTTATATTTGGTTTTTTCTCCAAATGCCCAAATGTCCCTATCATGTAGCTACAAATGTTACTGGGAAAATATGTAATATATTAAATGTTTTGGCATTCTGGGTATGTTGACTTAGGCTTTTGATGACACCATTTCTTAATTGCGTCCTCCCCTAACTCAAACCTAATTTCTTGGCCCTTCCCTTTAAGGAGGATATTACTGTAACTCATTGCCATAGTTAGGATCTGAAGTGTCCTCCAAAGACCCATATGTTAAAGGCATAGTCATTGGTTTGGGACTATTGGAAAGTGGAGAAAACTTTAAGAACTGAGGCCAACTTGAAGGTTTTAGATCATTGTGGTCATTTCATTGAAGTAGATTGTAGGATGCTAGTTTCTTTGTCTTTCTTTTTATTACATCTTGGCTATGGAGTGAGCAGCTTTGCCCACCACCTGTTCTCACCATGATGTTATGCCTCAACACAAGCTCAAAGCCATGGGTCAACCAACTATAGACTGAACCTCCAAAAAAGAACCTGAGCCAAAAACAATCCTTTTCTCTTTATAAGTTGATTGTTTTTTTTAACTGTTTTGTTACAGTAATAAAAAACCAACTAACATACGCATATACCTTGCACTTGACTGAGAAGCTACCATATTTATAATTAAGAATCAAGAAAAGATCTGGGGCTGAAGGAGGCAATAATTTTTAATAGCTTCTGTTTATCTCAGAAATGGGTTGGGATTACCAAAGAGAGACCATATTTTATAAAACTGAGAGAGTTCTTATACAGACTAATACAATTTACATGTTACTTTTTAATTTATTCTTTTATTTTCTGTATACTAAACAGAAACATTATGGAGAATAAGTTTAGCTCCAGCCTTTTACAGCTCATGGTCTTCTAGGGTAGACAGGCATGTAAATGACCTGCCCTCCTCGGCAAGGCTTTCTGACCCAGAAGCAAGAGCACTGCCCCTTGGGAACACTGACAGGGCAACCTGAATAAGAGCCCTGAGCATGTTCTCAGCAAATACACAAACTTTTTTCAAAATATATTGCAAAGGCAATGGAGGACAAGTTGATGTCATTATATTCCTTTTAGAAAGAAGGAAAAAAAATCCAGAGATGCAGAAAAAAATGGAAGTAAACTTTTCACAGCCATCATGCAGAGCTGAGATTAGAACCATTTCTGAAGACACAGTGACTCAGCCCAACAAAATAGATGTGCTGTTCCAGCACTGCTTGGCAAAGAGCCCTCTTGCTATGGGTAGAAAAGATGCCACATTTTATTTCATATTCAAAATATGTTATATAATACAGTTGAAATTCACTGAAACTATGTTCCTCACTTTATTCCAGATCCTGAAGAGACACCTAGAAGTAGATGGTGGATAAAGTGTCACTGAGGCTTTCAGTTGACTTTGCCTTCAGAGTCAGCACAGCCTCTCCATTCTCCTATCCATGTGAAGGGGGCAATCATTTCCTGCTATGCAAATACAAACGTTCAGAATCCACTGGGAGACTTTTCTTTTCTCTCATTCCTATCTAACCAGAACCTAAGACTTGTCTATTCTTTTTAAGACGCACCGCTGTCTTTTTATTGTTGTTGTTGTTGTTACTGGGGATTAAATCCAGGGCATTCTACCTCTAATCTATACCCCCAGTTCTTTATAATTTTTGTTTTGAAATAGGGTTTCCTTAGGTTGCTAAGGGTCTCCCTAAGTTGCTGAGGCTGGCCTTGAACCTGTGATCCTCTTGTCTCAAAATCCCAAGTTCATCCGAACAGGTGTGCACAATTATGTCCAGCCCATATCTTCTTTTTAATTGCCTGCCACTCATTCAGATTATGATACTCTTTCAGTGATATTTGACTCACCTACTCATCTTCTAGCTCTCTGATTTATCTTCTTACATTTCTCCTGTCAACAATTAGCTATCTATCTATATCCAAAGACCTGATAATCTCTCTTCTATCTATAATTTCCACAACCTATTTTGGCCCCCATCACTCTTCCTTGATGCCTGACTCAGAGAAGTCACTCTTCCATAAACTCACCTAAAGTTCCCATATTTTCATTTTTGCTTGGGTCATTGGTCTTGCCTAGATTACCCGCCTCTTTACATCTACCTTTCCTATTCCCGTTCTTTGACAGAGGTCCACTTCAGTCTTTTGAAATATTTTCTGATCACTCTAGTGGCTTTGGTTTTCATTATAGTCTGAAATCTCAAAGCTCATATAGGCCATCCCACTAAAAAGATCCTCCCTGTGACAATCTCGTCATGCCTGTGTGTTGAGTCTTCTTAACACTTCTTGAAGGATTAATACATGCCAATAATTGTGAGAAATGATTTACTTACCTCCTCTTAGCAAAGTCAGGAAAAAGTCTCATGAATCACTAATCCTATTTTCAGGCCAGAAAAATCAAAGTTCAAAGAAGATGAATCCTTGAAGCCCCTGGAGCCCCATGGGTAGTGATACTTCCATAAGGACTAAAATCTGTCTGTCAGATGGTAGGACCATCAGTCTCCATTGTGGCCCCACACTGTAAATGCCTTGACAAAAAGAACTGTGCCTAGGATCTTTAAACTCTATTGGTATTGACACAGTGCACATCTTCAATAGATAGATATGAATTCATAGCTTTATTTCATTGTATAGGTTTTCTGTAACTTATGTTTTAAAAGAGAGGAACAATGAAGTTTAAGCCAACTGCAGATTCCAACTATTCAGCTCCATTTAGTTTCTGCAGTTGAAATACATATTCTCATTCCTTAAAGAACTGTAAGAAAGCAGTTTTGTCCATGATGGGAAAGGAAAGATCCTAGAGCCCACACTGGTCAGCATGTCCTGGGGTCCTGTCTTACCAGTAGATTTGGGAGTAGGGTACTGGCATTGGGAATAGCAGAACTCTCACAAGGAATATGGCAAAGCAGGACTGTGAATTTGCATGGATCTTCTCTGTGAGATTTGAACCTCCACAAAAACCTTTCGACATTGTGCTTCTATATAATTAGGCGTTCCCGTGTGGCCCAGGCACCAAGTGGTGACCCGCTATACAAGCACAATGCCAGAGGGAAGGATTGGCAGGTCTTGCTTAAGACGAGGCTCCTCTGGATTCAGAAAAGTCTTCATTATAACCAGGTTAGGAATAGGAGAGCTGAGCATCTGAGATTCCTCGAAACACTACAGAGAGCTATGCCTTGCTTTAAGTTCAAAAAGTTCATGTCTGCACAGCCAGTGATTAAGGAAATTTTTCATAAACCTTAGAGGTTCTGTGAAGATTCTGGTTACTAAGAATGTCAGTCTCTATGATGAAAGATAACTGGAGTCAGGTTAAAGAATAATGTTTGCATCTTAACTGTGCGGGTTCAAGAAGCTGTACCCCACTAGAGTTAGCTAATATTATGCAAGCTTTGAAAAGAGAGATGTTTTTGTGACTAGGATAACCTAGTGAGAATAAAAAGTCTGATTTGATGAAAAGCCTCTGGTAAAATTAGAACCTGTTTCTGTGCTTATTCAAGGAAAATGGAAAGTAATGAAAATTAAGAGTGGCAGAGGAGTCTTGCAAAAATACTGACAAGATGGCAATCTAGAATTCAATAGAGTTGATTTTGTCTTTCTCTATGGTTTCATCAGGTTTTTTCCACTTTCTTTCCATTTTTTTCTTTCTGTCTCTCTCAAATAGAAACACATTTCTTTGTTCTTAATAAATTCATTATATTGATAAAAGAATGATGTTAGGGGAGTAGATGCATACTTTTAAAGAAAATCTTTTGTTTGAAAAAATGGGGAGACTATGTACACCCGCGATGCATCAGCAAACAGTTACCTGAGGCAAACTTAAGTCAAGGTATAGTGTAAGGTACTGCAGAAAGGGAAAGTGGATGGTTTTAGACAATCTTCAAGAACCTAGCTGGACAGATGGCACTTTTCTGGGATATCATGATTTGGAAAGTGTTTATTGTATCAATACCAGGAATAGAATTTGAAATGGGGATCAGAGACACCGACTGGTTTAACATAGAGGTCCTGAAAGGGACTGAAGCCAGGATGCAAGATTAAAGTGTGTTGCCCACAGAGGACATGGACACAGTGAAGGTCAAAGCAGGAGACACGAGTTAACCAATTTAAACCAGCACATGACTCATTCATTAATCAAACTCAATGAGTGTTATACTCTGTGATCTACAGGGCTCAGAATATAGATACAGGTCAGGACAGATAAGGTAGAGCAAACCAGACATTGCAGCTAAAGCTAAGGACACAAGGATAAGAATAAAAAGCAAATATAATCCTGGAAATCTCAATCCTAGGGGCCTCAGCAAAATGCCATCAGATTGCAGCCTACTTATTTCCAAAGGTTATATTTTAGCATTGAATAGGTTTTGCATAGGCATGATATTCAGCCTAATTTCAGAAGCCAAGAACATTATAATTCCCTGAGGATCTTTCTTCCTGTTGTCCACCTAGCACACAGGAAATGAATAGTGTCATTGGACTAATTTTCCCAGACAACAAAGAAGCCCACCACTGGACACATTTGACTATTGGTCCAAAGCCAACCCTTTTGTCATTATTTTGGGTTCCACCAATCTTCCTCTATTTACCTAATTGCAAGGGTCAAGACAGTAATGTCAGTATGAATGATATATGCAATTTACTATAATACTTTTTCAATAAAATAGAATAGTGTCATAAGAAACGGGTGGACTATGGACAACTGAAACGTTTTCATGGTGCTGGCGTGAGGGGTGGTAATGATTATAGCCAATAAGCATTTAGTGAAGTATCTGCTTTTACTCAAGTCTGGAGCAAAATCTTCATACTGCAATTACTGAGTGAGTGACCTCGGGTAAATTCTAACTACCCTGTACCTCTGTTTCCACACTTGAAAACTGGACACTGGAATTTCCATGTGCCTGTTTTGGGTCTGTCTATCCCTAGGAACATTTTCTGCCTTTTCTCCCTTTTTTTTTTTTTTTTTTTTTTTTTTTTTTTTTTTTTTTTTTTGGTGGTGGTATTAGGGGTGGAACCCAGAGGTTTTTCTACCTCTGGGCTATACTCCCAGACCTATTTTATACTTTATTTGGAAACAGGGTCTCACTAAGTTGCTGAGAGCCTCACTATGTAGCTAAGGCTGGCTTCGAACCTGGGCGATCCTGATCCTCCTGTCTCAGCCTCCCAAGCGCGGGGATTACAAGTGTGTGCCACCACACCCGGCTCTTTTCTCCTTTCTGTTGCAGGGGGCTGTCTCTGTTTTATGGCCAGTGGGAGGCGCTGATGGGAGAGTTAGAGGGCAAGGAAACAGATTTCTCTCTCCTGGTCTCCTTGTGTTGGACAGTATTTCGAGTTGACTGTGTTTCTTCCCTGCTTCCAGTTCCCTCTGGGCTCTGGGAATTCAACCCTACTCCTTTTTCTGCCAATCTCAAGACATGGCATCACTGCCTGTTCAGCTTCCCAGTTCTTGCATTGCTTCTGTTAAACAATTTGCTGCCTTAAATCTTCTGGGTTACTCCTTTTCTGCCTCAAATTCTCCCTACTAGAAATACTGAAATGTTCTCCCTTTTCTGCTTGGATCCTAACATAGCTTCCTTGCAGAATTACTATTAAGGGGTAGTGATAACTACAAACATTAAGTATGTAGAATGATACTGAGTAAATAAAATGTTCAGACATTTGCCAAATATGTAAAAATGTAGAAGAAATAACTGTGTTACATGAGCACAACCAGTCCCCAGTTTAGGTTCCATCCCTAGTTCTTCATTGTGCACATACTGTGCATATCATTTGTTTGGTAGCAATACATCCAGAGCTTTGCATACGAAGTTAGATAATATTTTAAAACTAATGTTTTATCACTCTCATAGTTACAAATGTGCTAGGCATGGCAAGTCCTGATTAATGATTGTCGCTGTTAGAAAGCCTGGATGTTCCCTCTCCACCCTTAGGGTAGTTTGTGAGACTGCCCTGTTTCCCAGGTGGTCTGAGTCTAGGCACTCCCTCCTCGAGCCCATCTGATGCTTCCTTATACAGCCTGAGGGGTTTGTTCATGAGCCCATGGCAGCTGTGATAATCCTGGAAATTTATTGCAGGCCATGTTTTCTTGGCCACAGTGTAAGCATCTGTGTGTTAACTTAGAGAAATAAGAGCAAGGCACTGCCATTGTTACTTAACAAGTGTCTTAGCTCCCTTTTGCCTAGAAGCATAATTAATATCATTTTATTGCCCACTTCACTGTTAAAATTCAGAAGTGTGGAATAGGCCCTTCAACTATTGCTAACACTCGGGATAAATACTCCTTTCTTGAGAGTCAGGGCATTCCTTTAGATCTCCGTTTGGACCATCTTTGGAATGGTATTTAACTCCTGGAGCCTCAGTGTCCTCATCTGCAAAACTGGCACCACAGTCCCTTCTGAATAAGATTCCTTTTGTAATCATGAGTTTGTAAATGCTATTTAAAAATTGAGGGATCCATGGAATAAACAAACCACTTCACTTAGACCCACTCAAAGACTCAGGGATTGCTGGATCTATAAAGCTGAGTCTCAGGACTGTGGAGGACACACAGAGAGCCCCTGGGGTCTCCGATGGTTCCTTTAATAACCCTTATCCTGCTTCCTGTATCAACTTAAAACCCCAAGGCTTGTACCATTTTAGGTTCTACAGAAACTATACAATTATAATAAAGTATAATTCTTCTCTCCAAGAAGGTTACAGTTAAGTTGAAGAGAAAAATGTACATTCTAGCTTCTCTTCTCTCCTGATTAACTGCCTCAAGGAAAGCCTCACACTCTGCCACGTTTGGCCAGTTTTTTATAGGATGAGAACTAAAGATCGCTGGTAGCAACTATAACTTCTGCCAAACTGTCTTAAGTAATGGAAGAACATGTAGATTCGACAGTAAAAACAAATCCCAAGTTAAGTTGGGAGCCCCAAGCCAGCCCATATGAAAACTCATTCCTTAGAGCAAGTTTTCTTAGATAGGCTTACCAGAAAGGTCTCATTATAAAGTGAGACCTCCTTCCTTTTCTGAAATTAACCTCTTAAAATCTTTCAATCCCCCCCTTGATTTTTCTGATGGTTAGCCCTGATCTCTAAAGCTTTGTTGGAAATTTTTGTTGAAAATTCTTTTCCTGGAAAAATGAAGGTCAATAACTTATGAACCCAACATTTTTCTATTTGATTTTGCCTCCTCTCAAAAGGAAGGCAGAGAAAATACCTTTAACTAAGTCCATACTCAGAACATTTTTTTTTTTATGCTAGTCTTCCATTAAAGGAAGGATTTCCAAATATCCTTCTGTCATGTTTAGCACCAACTGTGGAGTCTTTCAGTGGTGAGTTCTCTGATTTGGAGAGCTAAAACCTAGATTAGTTAAAAAGATGAAAGGGGCCTCACACTTTTTTTTTCCATACATGGAGAATACCCATATATCCTCCAAATCAACAAAGTTTAGTCAAACAGGCAAATTTAGTCAAAGTTAGGCAAATGTGGTGAAGGGCATCTTAATTCCTTTGCTCAGCTCCATGGTTATTTTCTTATTTGATGACCCAGTGATGCAAACTTTCAATGGCTCTTTCTTCCCATTGTACCACCTTTTTCCTTTTCCTCCCCCACCAACCTTTCTCTTTTTGCAGATTTCTTCCATCGATAGCATCCCAATAATCACCGTAGTATCGTTGCTCAGGCAGTTTTGAAGAGTCAGGAGTGGGCAATAATTGAGGAGTTCATTACCAAGTTCAGTTGGTTTCTCGATTACAGTGGCAAGGTGAAATATTTATCCTCACCAAAAACCTCCCGCACAACCATTTTCCAAGTCACCCACTTCTCACTCTTTTTTCATTCGAACCCCGATGAGCTTGTCAGCAAAATTAAAGGTATGCCATTCACATCGTGCCTGCATTGCAAAGGACTATAAACCTGCCAACCTCTTTGATGAAATAAAAGGGTTTTATTTATGATTCATGTAGGAATATGAGGTTATTTTTATTCTGTCAGTACACTAATAATCAGACAAGGGCTCTGGAAATGAGGAGCCCACTGACAGGGAAGGCTCTGATAAAGGGGAACCCTCTGGGGTGTTTGCCCCTCTTTGTAATCTTTTTTCTAGCGCGAGGTTATGAGCGTGGCAGAAGTGCGAGCCAGCCATAAGGCTTGGCTGCAGGAACAAAGACACTTGCAATCCGGCAGGACTTAGGATGCCATTCGATGAAGGGGGAGAAAAAGCAGTCCCTCCGATGAAGAAAAGTTTTTGCTCCGGCCTCAGGTTAGCAATTTGGAGCCTCCCCGCTTTCCTGTGATGTCTCCGGTTCAAAAGACAGCCGATCCTCCAGACTGCACTCCTACTGGGCATTCTCGCTCAAGTTAAAATAATAATAATAATATAAAAAGATAAGTAAAAGAAAAAGAAAGAAAGAAAAGCCAATTGGCCGGGTTCCTTCCACAATCATTAACCATTTGTTCCTGCCACCCAATGTCCTTGGCTAAGGTGATCTGACTTAAAGGCAAACAAATGTGGCTGAGTATATTTCAAAGGACACCCTTGCCTTGTTATTTCAAATACTCCCATAATTTGGAGCCCCTTTCATCTTTGTTCCTGCTCTAGGAAGTACTTGGAAGTTATTTTAATTCAAGTTGGGGGTAAATTCTCATTCCTACCTATTACCCCCATCGAGACGACCTCGAGCAATTCTGAATAAAAAGTTATCACAGCGTGCACTGGGCAGCGTTCAGGCCTGTGATTTGTTCAATGGTGACATCTTGGCAGAGAAACACAAAGACGTACAATCTACTGAGGATGAAGGGCAAGTTCACTGGCGGAAGGAAAATAATACTAATCCTTTATTCAATAAGCAGTGAGTAAAATGAGGTGCTTTTTTTTTTAAGTTAAGTAAGTGAAAAGTACATTTAAAATGGCATTATCAATTAAGATGGGACCAGAGTGGTTGTCTGAGGGTCCTGCTGAAAGATGTTTTTACGACAGTGTCAGAGAATAGAATCAGTATGTGTTTATGTATAGGTGTCTGTGTATCTACCTAGAGATGTCTCAGGGGCAGGGAGACTTGTTTGAAAAGCAGGGGTGCTGGCTGGTCCTTCAGAATTGACAGTTCAGTTCCCAAGTGTTTGCCTTCCTCACTTTATACAAAAGGGTGTCTTTTTCCAAGGATGTTTTTGTACTATTGACTGAAACATGCTTTGAGTGATGCCAGAACATTCTTCCCAGGGAGCCTAATCCCTGGGGTTAGGATATGCAGAAGTAAAAGCCCTGGCTGCACACCAAAGTAACCAAGGCCCGAGCCAGATGTCTGGCGACAAGACATTCACAATTCTCTGTCCCAGGAACTTTCTGCTTGAGCACCTGAGTCAAATGGCTAAATTTTACTTGTCAGTGCGCACTACTGAAAAATAAGGGAAACCTGTCTGCTTGAGAACTATCTGGTCAAGATCAGCCATCTCTTCAGACAGCCTTTACTGTTTGTTTATTTTGAGTAGCCATTTAAATAGTAAGGTAACTAACTCCTTGGTTTGAAAGAAATGGCATGCCAGGCTTGGTGGTGCACGCCTGTAATCCCAGGACTTGGGAGGCTGAGACTAGATGATTGTAGGTTCGCAGCCAGCCTCGGTAACTTGTGAGGCTCTCTGCAACTTAGTGAGACCCTGTTTAAAAATAAAGAATAAAATAGGACTGAGGGTGTAGTTTGTAGGTAGACTGTCTCTCGGGTTCAATACCTAGTACTGAAAAAGAAATGACATATTTGGAAGCCGCCTTTGCTAGAAGCCTAGGAATCCCCTGTTCTAGTCCTTGTTCCAAAGCTTCAACTTTGATGTGGCTTTAGCAAGAGCCCTAATATCTGCTGGCCTCAGTTTCATCCTATCTAGAATGAGATTCCCTATGCCCCTTGCTCGACTGCTGGCAAATATGATACTGGGTATGAATGTTTCAGAAAAGATAATGCTTGATACACAGTCAAGTTGTTTTAGGTGTGAAGTTCTGCATTTAGAAATAGGATCTGTAAAAATATGTGCCAACCAATGTTTTAGAGCTTGGGTTCTAGAAATAGTTTCTCACCTGAGATGGAAGCTGCCACTTCTCCTGTCACTTGGTGGATGGGAAGGGGCTGGGAATGATGAAGCCCAGAAAGGTGATAATCATGAAAAGTCTGGCATGTGCTACAGACTTCCATTAGGTGGAGAGTTCACTGTCAGAGCAAAGTAGAAGTCCTGAGCTCAAAAGCATTCTAGATAGCCGGGTGTGGTGACGCACGCTTGTAATCCCAGCATTCGGGAGGCTGAGACCGGAGGATCGCAGTTCGTGGACAGCCTCAGCTACTTAGTGAGGCCCTCTGCAACTTTGTGAGACCCTGTTTCAAAATAAAGAATAAAAAAAAAATAGGGCTGGGGATGTAGGTTGGAGGTAAAATGCCCCTGGGTTCCATCCTCAGACCCGCAAAAAATAAAAAAAGTTTTTTTTAATAAAAGCATTTTAGAATGATCTAGTCCACAGGATCCAGAGATTTTAAGGCTTTAGGTATTTTTACTGAAACTACACAAAAATTATGAGTCTTTCCTCCACGTAGATGCTAATAACTGGTGAAAAATGAGAGGAGGTAACTGTTTGAGAAGTCATGGCATCCTCTCAGTTGTAATATTGATCATTTTTAATATAATGGTGCATTATAATTATACATAATAGTGAGATTGATAGTGATGCGTTCAGAAATGTTCATAGCATAACAAATATTGACCCTTAAATGCAGCTCATTTTACCATGAAAGAAAACCTGAGATGTAAGAGGAAGTGGTCTTGCCCCTCTGTTACCGACAGCCACAGCATGCGCCTCTCAGAGCTATCCAAGCACCAGGAGGTACAATAGGTAACGGCGTCTACAGCCCCAGATTTCATTCTCACCGAGCAGCTAGGTTCATTATACTCCCTTTATCAGCAGTGAGGTTTACAGCTGAAGCCATAAGAGAGATCCGTGTGAAACATGAGCCGGGAGAGAGGCACTGCGTCTCACCATTAATAAGCCCTCTTCTGGGATCCGGCATTAGCGAGATTCAGCGGATCATGGAGCACAGGGGTATCATTTTTACATGATTACTCTAAATTCTTAAACCAGAGGCTTAAGAGAGAGGCTTCTCACAAAAGCAGCCGTGGGAATTGCTGAATGATTGGTACGACGCTTGCGGTGGGTTAGAGCTCTTCAGGTAGCACCGCATGTGGGGCTCAGGAGCAGGTATTTAGCTACCTTCTTTCCAAGGCAAGTGGGAAAGGAAGGATGTCGCGAGGCGAAAGGGACAGGTTTTCTCACTCGGTCAGCCATGGCACTCCTCATTAGCAGTGTCTGCGGCTCTGACATCTCCTCCTTCCACTCCCGTGGGATTTGCTTGGCTTCTCACCCATTTGGTGTCGGGAAGTATCTGCTTTTTCAACACAAAGACCACCACTTGTCTTCAAAAAGGATTGAAACTTTTTTCCATAAGTTTCTCTCTGCAGAAGTGGGAGGCCTGGCTAGAATGATTGGTTCAGACAACCAGGAACCTGCCCTCTGTTCAAATACACTTCAGTTCTATGAAATAACATTTATTTTCAGAAAAGAAAAGGCCGATGGTAGTTCCTATCATTTTGTTTGACCTCAAATTCTAGAGAGTCCTGGTCTTTCTGAAGGTAGCATGCCTACATGTGCCTTGGCGACAGTCTAGTGGGCCTCCAGTCCACACCTCTTGTGAAGATGAAGGGCAGAGCTCAGGGGGGCTGCCTGAGTCTATTCAAATGAAGCCAACAAAGCCAGATGTGGTGGCACAAGCTTTTAATTCCAGTACTTGGGAGGCTGAGACAGGAGGATCCTGGGTTCTTTGCCAGCTTTGGCTACTTATTAAGGCCCTCTGGAACTTAGTAAGATCTTGTATCAAAATAAAGAATAAAAAATAGGGCTGGGGGTATGGCTCAGAGATAGAATGCCCCTGTGTTCAATCCTCAGTACCAAAACAAAACAAAGACAAAAAAAGAAATCCAATACAAAAATATGAAAGTTTTCTCAGAAGAAATTCGATGCATCCTTCTACTGGGTCTCTGAAACTGGTAAAGAACCAGAAGATGGACCAAAGTCTGAGAACACAGGGGTATCACCTTCAGAATTGGAATTCTAAAGATACACCTTGCATCTGACTGCAAGTGCGTAGGGGCATCCTTTGGAGATCTTGTCCTTCGTCATTTGGGCTTTGTGTTGCTCTGTTGTTTCAATGCTTGGTGTCATATCATCAGATCAAGAGACCATGTCACTCCTCTTGAAAAATTTGGGCTCCTGGGAAAGCCTTGGGAAGACTTCAGTCCACACTAGCTGACTACAGTGGGAATGCAATTTAAATTTTGTCAAGCTCTTTCTCCAAAAGCCACTGACAGTTATTTGAAAACTGTCTCAAAGTGTTTAAAAATCTACATGAGATCTACAGGTCTGACTGTGATGAAATGCGTCTTCCACACAAATTTAGAGGTAAATAATTCCAATATATATTCAGAGATAGTACCATTAGGGCTCAGTGTGATCATAGGAGTTTTCAATTTTTTAACAATGGTGTCCTTACACAAAGGAGAAAAAACATCAGATATCTTTCTCTACACACACACACACACACACACACACACACACACACACACACACATACACACACGCCATCTACAAGTCAAGAAGAGAAGCTTCCCAGGAACCAACTCAGCTGGCACTTTGATCTTGGACTCCAGCTTCCAGAACCATGAGAAAATTAATTTCTACTGCTTAATTCACAAAGTCTGTGGTGTTTTATTACCCCGGCTCAAGAAGACTAATGTACACACACACCCATTTTGCAAAAGATTCAGAGAGGTGAATCAGACTCAAACACAGCCAAGGTTAGAATACACATCTGTTCTCCCATGTGGCGGGCTCATTTTACTCCACCGTGCTATAAGTGAGGAGTGTGGGATATACTGGAGGATAAAGGGAAGCAAGTGGATTGAACAATCAAAACCTTGATATTAAATCACAGTGAGTTTCTCCAGGCATGGTGGTGCACGCTTGTAATCCCCGCGCTTGGGAGGCGGAGACAGGAGGATCGTGCAGGTTTGAAGCCAGCCTCGCTGGCTTAAGAGACCCTGTTTCCAAATTTAAAAAATATAAAATAGGTCTGGGAGTGTAGCCCGGAGGTAGAAGGGTTTCCAGGAACCCCAGTACCAACAACAACAACAACAACAACAACAAAATCACAGTGAGTTTCTTATCTTTATTTTTGTTTGTGGATTTATTTGAGGCAGAACTGTCTTTGCAAACCCATGGACTTAGATGTAATGAGAAGCAAAAGGAATGAGCTTGCCCTTCTTTGGAATTGACACAGATCAGATAGTCTCAGATCCGGGGCAAGACATTTTCCCTATGAAGCTAGTGTTGGAGATCTTCCTTCTGAAGGAATATTTCATTTTGTTTCTTACATATCATGTGTGTATATATGATATAAATAATCATTCAGAACTTTTATTGCAAAAATAGGATAAATGATATTAGAATGATAGACTGGGAACTAGACAATGGAAAATAGTTATGCTAAAAAAAATCTCAGATGGATCAAATATCTAAATGTAAGAATAAACTAAAATACTGAAAGAGAACTTGAATGAATGTGTCTGTAAGTGTGACATAGCTGAGATCTTTCCACATGTGATACTGAAGATGGACATTGTCATCAAGTAACTTTATGATACATTTTTATCATCACAAAAGTCAATAGTTTCTTTACAGAAATAAAAGCAAACCAGTTAAAGATACCATGTGTAAATCTTTTAAAAATTGTCTAGAAACATATATTTGCAAATATGTAGTCTGTGTGATACTAATGTATTCAATGTATGTTCTATTATGGAATAAATAAAGTGTTGATACAAAGTGAAGCAGAAAGAAAGTGATAAGTATCCAGGCATGGTGGCACACGGCTGTAATCTCAGTACTGGGGAGGCTGAGCCAGGAGGATCACAGGTTTGAAAACAGCCTCAGCAGTTCTGTAAAATTCTCAGCAACCTAATGAGACTGTTTTAAAATTAAAAAAAAAAGAAAAGAAAAGAAAATAGAAAGGGCTAGGAATGTAGCTCAGAGGTAGATTGTCCCTAGGTTCAATTCCCTGGTATCACACAAAACGGGACATTAAATGTTAGTATAAAGAGGTCTTCCTTAAGGCCAAAGGTATGGCTCGGGTAGATCACTTTCCTAGCAAAAATTCATAAAATGACTTCTTCCTAGTTAGTAAAAGACAAATGTTGAAAAATATAATGGTCAAAGAATGTGAATATGTACCTTATATTAAGTGACACACAGTAAAGAGAAACAGAGAAAGAGAGTGAGAAAGAGAGAGAAAAGAGGGAGAAAGAGGAAGAGAGAAGAGTTTCATTCTCTCTAAAAGTCAAAAACTGCACACAAAAACAATAAAAATAGTTTTCTATATCAGAGCATATGGGAATAGTTTTTTCTAATTATAATATCCAGATTGGCAAGGGTGTGTTTCCTCACTTTTATAAAGTGCTGCTGAGAGGGTAAATCAAGAAACATTTCTTGGGGGTATCTGGCAATTTATCAAGGCCTTAAAATCTATGACCCTTTGACTGGACAACTCCATGACTAGGAATTTTTCCTTAGGAAATGATTGAACCCATAGGCGTGGGCAAAAAAATATTCACTGTGGGTTTGTTTATTGGGTCAGAAGCACTGGGAAAATTCTAAATACTCAACACTTAGACGTAGGCTGAACAATCATGTATGTTTAGTGGAATCGCCATCACAAATAATGATGAAGATATTGTGAATTTGCTCACATGCCATGACATTCATGAAATATTGATAAGTGACCAAAAACAACCTACAAAAGTAGAAATATATATATATACATATATATATATATAATCATACATTAAATGCATAAAGTATGAAAATTCTTGAATACATGCTGAAAGTTCACAGTTTAACATAGGTCATCTCTGAGTTTAGACTCTGTCGTTTTACATTTATTTATTTATTTGGGTCTGGGGATGAAACCCAGGGGCATTCAACTTCTGAGCTATGCCCCCTGCCCTATTTTTTATTCTTTATTTTGAAACCGCGTCTCACTGAGCTGCAAAGGGCCTCACTAAGTAGCTGAGGCTGGTCACGAATTGCAATCCTCTTGTCTCAGTCTCCCAAAGGCTGGGATTACAAGCATGCGCCACCACACCCGGCATTTTATTTTCTAATTTTCTAACAATAATATGCTTTTCCTGCAAAACAGAAATGATGAAGAGGGTGCAAAAAAAAAAAAAGGACAGAGAATATAATTGGAGAAAGACTTTTTGGAAATGGGAGCAATGCGAGACCTTTTCCACATTGGTGGCTCTCAGTGTGTTCAAGTGTGGCCTGAACATCATCTGCAGGTGAGCCATTCAGAGGCTTGCTACGCATGTAGATTCCATAGCCCTACTCAGACCTATTAAATCTGCATCCCTGGAATAGAGTCCAGAAAGCCACCAATTTAACGGGATCCCAAGTACTTTTGCTATATTATACTGGCTGAGAACAATTGATGTAGAAATCACCTGTACCCTTAAATCCCAGAGTTAAAGAATGCCAGTCATATAGAGTGACAATCATATACTAAGCATATTTCTTATCAGTGCAGTGCCTGCTAGATGTTCATTAAGGTAGCCTAGATGCTGCCAGGTATCATGGACTCTAGAAGAAAAGGCCCTTGTTCCAGTTTGCACACTTCCCTTTTTCTCCCCTGAGCTTTCTCTTCCATAATTTGTAGGCCATAGAAGCAGCCTGGTCTAGGTCTCTTTGCATATAGTGAATGCCTCTGGGCATTTTCAGGGACAACAAAGTAGACTTTATTCTCAGGAAATGAACTCCAAGAGTTAGAGAGAAAGAGACCACTTAGGAACTTGCCAGGGAGGCAATGCTGATGCAGAGCGAAAAGGACAGCATCCAAAAACCCAAAGCTCGCACAGGGCTGAGGTCAGGTTGGAGAGGATTGAGGGAAAGAGGAGAAAGGGTTCTTTTTTACATCAGCCAGTTTTCCAGGAGTGCAGAATGCCAAAACTGAGTTTTCCATAAGTTTAGCACAAGCTCGACATCTGTCAGCTCTCCAGACTTTGATGATAAAATGATACCCAAAGAGTGTGGTTGCTCCCAAATGCCAGGGCGAGTGCGTCAGTCCACGTCTGGCATTTAATTGCTGTCTTAAATTACCAGCAGGTGGTGCAAGAGTCTCCAAGTCCATGAACTTCCCCTTCTGGCTTCTGCTCTGGGGAGTCTCTGTCAATAGCCTTCCCCTCCTTCCTGTGAGTTCCTCTCATAATCCTTACATGGCTCCTCTGTACTCGAATAATCACAAGGGAACATGAAGCGTCTTTAAAACGCATTTTGTACCTTTTAAAATGTGTTAAATATAAATGTAGAATCAAAGAAACATGCATTAATTATAGAACTGTGTTAAGGAAAAGGGAAAAAAAAATCCCATTACTAGCATACCCAGCAGAAACACAAGCTTCCCCCTGTTGCAAAGGAAGAACGGTGAAATTTAGCAGAAACCTTTAGGATTTAATACCCTCTACCTCCCACTAAGAAGATTATGAATATGGATTTGGGAAGAGGGGTTACCGTGGGGAAGGAATTAAATGAGCCCAACTGGAAAAAGCCTAAAGGAAGGACTGGATAGAAAATGGTCACTGTCTGAATCATATTCATAGCTCCACTGGTTCTATAAAAATTTAGGAAGAATCTCCAAGTGGGAATTCCCAGAATGTTGTTTTGGAAAATTGCAGGCAAAGGAGAGTTGGGGAGTCTGGTTTAAGAAAGCTGGGAAGTGAAGGGAAGTGGAACAGGACCTCAGACTCTGAACCAAGGGAGAGGTGGGGGCAGAAAGGACTGAGGCTTGGGTTTGCTTGAAGTGGGCTGGAAGCCTTCATTCTCTGTGTGTGAAACCTGGATCCACTGTGCAGTGGCAGGTCTCAGGCATCTGTAGCAGAGCAGTCAGAGAGGGAGCAATCGTGATTCTGAGACATGGAATGTGTTCATGTTCCATGTGAGAATTAAGACGTAGAAATCGAAGGTATCATCTCGCTATGCCAGTTCATGGATTCAGATTCAGAAGTAGAGATGGGTTTTCTCATCAGTACACATGGGATTAATGCAGTGGGAACTATCTGTATATCTCTGATAAAAACTTGAAAATCATGCTACAGTGTGGTACAAACAGAACTCCAGAGGGAGAGAAGGAAAATGATAAAGTTTGATTCCTGCTGCTGAATGTGGAATGTAGCTCAGGACAATTTTGTTGTTGTTGTTGTTGTTGTTTATATATTTTTAGAGTTTGTCCCCTATTCCAGGGACCTTTTTCACAAATCCTTGCAATAACTGTTTTGTCGTTTCTGAAATTACTAACTACTCTAGATAACAAACCTATAAAGACCACAAACAAGTCCTCGATGTACTGGGTGCCATCAGGCAGGTGATCAAGCTCCATGGGCCGTTATGTTAAGGCTACAGACGTAGATCCCTTACCCAGAGTGAAAAGCTAGTTAATAACTTGAAAACAATGGTTCAAAGTTATATACCATATAGAAATATGGGGTAGGGAAAGGATGTGCAAATAATTTACTGCATTCACACTTGCTGAAACCATATTACACACATAAATTTGTTCTAAATTGTAACCAAAACCTGCTTTGCTGCTTGAAATTAGGGCTTGTTGTGACAATTGGGACACCCTGGTTGTCACTAAAGATGACGAGGGCACGTAATAAAGTAAAATGCGCTAGTTGATAGGTAGGTGCAGGTGACAAACGACAGCTAATGAGACAGTAGAATGTGCACTAGGAAAATGTACCACCTTGGTTACCATGAATTATATCGCCATTCATAAGGGAGAGAGACATTGTAACGCCAGTGGTTAGTTCTCCAACACTGCTGATTCTGCATAAATAGAGTGAGGAAGTAGGAGCTTAGCAAATTGTTGACAAACATGATAAAAGAAGCATGAGGCAAAAACAGAGATAAAAGACTACGTTCATCTACAAAGTGGCTCAATTACCCTAACCCCCGTATCCTCCCTTTATGACTGGCTGTCTAGTTTCTTCTGATAGTTTAATCTTTTTTTTTCTTTGTTTGTTTTTTTTTTGCAGGTCTGGGGAACGAACTCGGGGTCATTCAACCTCCGAGCTATACTCCCTGCCCTATTTTTTATTCTTTATTTTGAAACAGGGTCTCACTAAGTTTCTGAGAGCCTCACTAAGTAGCTGAGGCTGGCTTCCAACTTGTGCAATCCTCCTGTCTCAGTCTCCCGAATGCTGGGATTACAAACATGCGCCACCACACCCGGCTTAATCTTTCTTTCTTTTTTTTTTTTTAAAGAAGTATTTCTCTGCTCCACAAGACTGAATATTACTTGAGAATATCTTTCCTCCATTGCACACATTAGGACCTAACAAATTATATGCTTTTCTTACTATATTTCCTTTGCCTCCTTCTTTTTTCTTTTCCTTTTTTTTTTTCTCTGCTATGTCTCTACTGCTGAAAACAGTGTGAAGCTTACAGTAGGTACCTGATTAAAATCAATCTTCTCCCTATTACCTTTCTGAATCTTTATCCCTCTCATCCTTCCAGAGATAAGTCTAAGCACTTATATCATAAAAATAATAATATTCCCTCGAAGTTACTAACTCTTCCTTTTTCTGCCAGACGCTCCCCAAATGAATAGCCTGCCCTCGACGCACATCCTCGGCCTCACCGTTGAAAGCCATGTCTTATCCACTGCACTTCACTCTCAGGGCTTTCTCCAGTCTGACATTTTTTTCAGCCATCTTGAACCTGGCGATTACTCCCTTCCTCTTGAAGTGTATTTTCTTTCTAGTCTCCTATAACTCTGCATTATCTTGTTTCCATTCCTATCTCTTCAAAGTACCTTTTTCTGCCTTTATAAAGTTATGTATTGTTCTGTAACAAATTACACCCAAACTTAAAGGTTAAATGGTAAAGTCTATCATCTTGTAGTTTCTGTGTGTCAGCAATTCAGGCATAAGTTAGCTACACAGTCTCTTACAGTGCCGCAGCTCAGCCTGTGGTGTCTCCCTGCCTAGGGGAGGATCTACGTCCAAGCTCCTCATGCATTTGGTTCCTCAGGTACAGGTGGTCAAGGGTCTCATTTTCCACTTACCTGTTGCCTGGAAGCTGCCCTCTATTCTTTCCCAGTGGCTTTCTCCCTTCAGACAATTTGTGTGTGTGTGTGTGTGTGTGTGTGTGTGTGTGTGTGTGGTACTAGGGGTGGAACCCAGAGGCTTTCTACCTCCGGGCTATACTCCCAGACCTTTTTTATATTTTATTTGGAAACAGGGTCTCACTAAGTTGCTGAAAGCCTCACTAAGTAGCTGAGGCTGGCTTCGAACCTGTGTGATCCTCCTGTCTCAGCCTCCCAAGCGCAGGGATTACAAGCGTGCGCCACCACGCCCGGCCTCCTTCAGACAATTTGAGAAAGTCGGGTGTGATCGCAAGTGCCTGTAATCCCAGTATTTGAGAGGCTGAAACAAGTTAAAGGCCAGCATCAGCAATTTAGTGAGGCCCTCAGCTGCTTAAAGAGATCCTGCTTCAGGTAAAAAATGAAATAGGGCTGGGGCTGTAATGCAGAGGTATAATGTACATTGAATTCAGTCTTTAGTAACACACACACACACACACACACACACACACACACACACACACAACACACACATAAACAGAATATGCCATAAAGATGAGAGACATCTCTTAGAACTTCCCCTTGGATGTGACCTTCCATCACTTTCACTGTATTCTATTAATTATTATTTATTTTATAATCTATCAATGTATTTATTAATTTAATAATTATATAATGTATTAATTAGAAACAAAACTCTGTGTACAGCCCACATTCAAAAGGAGGAGATTACAGAAGGGTATGAAAATCAGGAGACAGAGATCATGCAAAGCCTTTACAATTATAACAACCAGTTACCTTGATTGACTCCTTATCCTTCTAATCCACAGAATTACACCCTCCAGATTTTGTCCTCAGTTCTCCTTTCTCTGCAAATACTTCCCTTTGTCTGGAAAACTCATAAAGCTAACTTCTCATAATTATCCATAATTATTCATTCCATGTAATCATTCTTCAAGTTCAACTTGAGTCACAAACTAACTCTAGTGACTCTAAAGGCCTAGAGCCACCTACAACTCAATTTATATAAAACCAAATGAATTATTTTATCTTATCAAGATATTATAATTATTTCAATAACCTACCTGAAGTTTTTTTTCATGGATATGTCATAGTCTTTGTAAAAATAAACATTACTCAGGTATGATTGACATGTAAAAATAATACGCATTTATGTATACATCACAGTGAGTTTGTGGATAAGTGTAAAATCATGAAACCTATGCCACCTTGGAGGCCATAAACATACACTTGGAATTCTTAAAAGCCCTTTTAAAAGTCTCCAGCCTCACACTCTGTGTCTAAGAGGGTCCCGAGCCCTACCTCTAATTCTAGGGCACATTTTGTTACTCAGCATTGTTATCCTTTTTTAAGCCTCAATGACTTTGTGCAAAGATTTTTATAATAACCACGTGGCACTTTTCAAGTTTTTAGTCAACAAAATGCCCCCTAAAAATCTACCTAAAACATTTCTTTCATAACACTTCTATATTTCTTAAAGTTTCTATTTTGTTTTTAATAACTGTTCCTTTTAAAATTTTTTGACATAATTTCAGATTTACTGAACACTTGCAAGAATCTTTCAAGAGTTTCTTGAATATACTTTACCCTAATGATTTATGAAGTAATGTTTCATCAAAATATTTTATCATTAGATCTATGTATATATCTGCATTTCCCTCTAAAATTCAAAGTCATTCAATTTACTTTTAAATAGAAGAAGACATCAGTGTGGCTTTCAAGGTCTTATATATTCTGGATCCACTCTTACTATCAAGAGGCATACTATATCCAACTGATTTTTATTTCTGTCACTTTAGTAATCCTCAGACATTTCTGATATGTGTGTGTGTGTGTGTGTGTGTGTGTGTGTGTGTGTGTGTGTGTGTGATACTGGGGATGGAATCCAGGGGTATTCTACCTCTGAGCAACATGCCCAGCCCTAGTTTTTATTCTTTATTTTGAAACAGGGTCTCACTATGTTGCAGCAGTCCTCACTCAACAGTTGAGGCTGTTGTGAACCAGGATCCTCCTGTCTTAGCTTTCCAAATGCTGGGGTTACAAGTGTGTGCCACCATGCCTGGCTATAATATTTTTTGTTATTTGCTTTGTTGGTGACGTACCTATTTTTGCCCAGCAAAATACTTATCTTTTAAGGGTTAAAATATTCTTCTTTGTGAAACTTGGAAGCCAGAGTGCCATCTCCTACCTCTGAACTTCTATAACATTTTGTTTTCATTACAACTCTTCCCTTTGGTTACTCTATTTATAAAAATATTTGTAGTAGCCAGGCTTGGTGGCACAAGTTTGTAATCCCAGCATTCGGAAGGCGGAGACAGGAGGATCAAGTTTCACAGACAGCCTCAGCTACTTAGGGAGGCCCTTCGCAACTCAGTGAGACCCTGTTTCAAATTAAAGAATAAAAAATAGGGCTGAGGGTGTACCTCGGAGGTACAATGCCCCTGGATTTCATCTCAGGTACCACAA
The DNA here is from genome assembly GCF_963383645.1 of Muscardinus avellanarius. NCBI lineage: Eukaryota > Metazoa > Chordata > Mammalia > Rodentia > Gliridae > Muscardinus > Muscardinus avellanarius. The sequence continues at coordinate 54,635,197 of NC_137801.1, forward strand.
AAAAATTGTAGTTTGTTTTATTTATGACCAGTGCCATGTACATCTTCATATTTCTGACATTTCCTCTTATATGCTATTGACTTAGACCTGGTTTAAGAACACAAAAATATTTTTTTAAAAAGATGGGGAATGATGTTTTCTTGAAATGAATGTATATGGTCAACTTAGAACAAGGTTATATAAAATCATCCTGAAGGTAATGGATGGCCTACATGTCTGGACCATACACTGACTGAAGATATAGATGGATGTAATGGAAAATATATCACTGAATGAGTCACTGGTCACAGAATATGAGTCTGAAGAATAATTATTGTCAGTATCTATACAAGCACTGTCTGGGTAGAGGAGGGGAACCTGAGTTCTCAGAACTAGGGGCTATTGTATCAGCTTATTATATGCTGAACACTTTGCAAAAAGCTTCTGTTTCTAACCTGATTGACTTATCATCTTAACTGCATAAAAGAGCTTCTAGTACTGCAGCGTTTTAAAGGCAAGAGGCTTAGAAAGTTCTTGCCATTTATTAAAAGTCTCCTAGTCTGTGGAGGAACAACAATGAACTAGTTCAATTTTTTGAACCTTTTGAAGACAGAAGACATTCTTTACAATATCTAAGTTAGACTTTAAATTTCATACTTTCATCTGAAACATCAGTTTTGTTCCAGATTCAAGACTCTTCTATTCTCACTATATATTTAATGTTTTGTATCTGTAGTTGTGTGTGTGTTTGTGTATGTGTGTGTAGAATGTACTAGAGGGAAGAAGGTATTTGCTTCTTTTATGTTTCTCCCTGTTTTCTGCTTTTTTGATATTAGAAACAATAAAAATAGATATACATAAATAGATAAATAGATGATAGATTGATTGACTTGGAGTTTCCACATTTTAAATTACATCTCTCTATATAAACTGGCACAAGTCCTGGGATTACCTCTAGATTATACTAGATATAAACCAGCCCAGCAACAGATTTGAGAACTGAACAATATATAAACCTACTACTATGTCCCACAATGACATTGAAAAGGTACATGTGAAGAGCATACACATAGCAAATTAACAAGGTTCTGAAATATTCACCGTCCTTAGACCTGCCACCCAGAGGAGAAAAGAAAGGAAATGGTCAGTCTGAACATGACGGATCTATTGCCTGATAAAATAAAGTCAAAGTTCACCTGAAAGTTTCAAAGGCACCCAGAGTCTCACAATGGATTATTCACAATGTCCAAGAATTATATAAGGCAAAGAGCCAAAAAATATAACAAATTCATAGAGAAGGAAAAATATGCAGGATGTGGTGGCACATGCTTGTAATCCCAGCATTTGGAAGCGGAGACAGGAGGATAGTAGTTCATGGCCAGACGCAGCTATACTTAGCGAGGCCCTTTGCAACTCAGTGAGACCCTGTTCTAAAATAAAGAATAAAAATAGGACTGGGGGTTGTAACTCGAAGATAGAATTCCCCTGGGTTTCATCCCCAGTAACACACACACTAACACACACACACACACACACACACACACACACACACACACACACACACGAAAAATATAAGACTGAAAGGAGGAGAATTAGTAAAACCATAATTATATTAAAGACATTTGCCCTATTCTTTCAATTATCAATAAATATGTCCATTGAAAATGAGGAAAGATAAACACAGTCTGAACAACACCATCAAATAATTTAATGTAATTTACATTATTAAGCACTATAGCTTGCAACACCAGAACACACTTTCTTGTAACAAAAACACCTACAAAACCAACTTGATAAGATGAATCTTAAAATAATGCAAAGTATCTTATTTGATCATAATAGAAATAAAAAATATGTCTGGAAAGTGCCAAAATATTTGGAAATTAGCACATTTCTAAATAGCCACAGATTAAAGACAAAGTCTGAAGTGAAAAGATAAAATGTTTTGAATTGAATAAAAATGATGGGGATAAAGCTAAATTTGCAGGTAAAGCTAAAATAGTGCTGAGAGAAAAACTTATGTGTTCATTTGAAAAAAAACAAAACTGATTTTTTATATCTGTAAAGAATGACCTTAGTAACTTAAGGATATTTTGTTGAATCTGGAGATCACTTTTGGAAGTATGGCTATTTTGGTGATATTTATTCTGCCTATCCACGAACATGGAAGATCTTTCCATCTTCTAAGGTCTTCTTATATTTCTTTTTTCAATGTTTTATAATTTTCTTTAGAGAGGGGGAGGGAATGGGCCAGGAATTGGGTAAGGGCTAATTGGGTGATGTGTGCATGTATATCTTCACCATCTTTTATCCCATTAAAATGTATGACTAAAATCCACCAATTAAAAAAAAATAAAATAGAAGAGAGACCTTCAATCAAATTATTTAAGTTTTTACTTTATTTTTATTTATTTTTTTGTATATGTGGTGCTGGGGATTGAACCCGGGGTATTCTACTTTTGAGCTATACCTCTAGCCCCATTTTTAATTCTTTATTTGAAAACAGGGACTCACAAAGTTGCAGAGGGCCTCAAAAAGTACCTGAGGCTGGCCGTGAACTTGGATCCTCCAATCTCAGCCTCTAAAATACTGGGATTACAAGTGTGTGCCACCATGCCCAGCACAGGTTCGGAGCCAGCCTCAGAGACTTAGTGGGGGCTCTCAACAACTTAGTCTGCCCTGTTTTTAAATAAATTATAAAACAGGACTGGGGGTATAACCCAGAGGTAGAAAGCCCAGGGTTCCACCCCCCACTACCACCAAAAAAAATAAATAAATAAAAATTTGGAAAAAGTCATATAAACTGGGCATGGTGGCACACGCTTGTAATTCCAGCATTTGGGAGGTGGAGACAGGAGGATCTCAATTCACAGACAGCTTCAGCTACTTAGTGAGGCCCTCTGCAACTCCGTGAGACCTTGTTTCAAAATAAAGAACAGTGTAGCTGGGAGATAGAATGCCCCTGGGTTCAACGCCCAGTACTGCAAAAAATAAGTCATGTAAAAAATGAAAAATGATACAACAAATGGAAAATTGTGGACTAATAAACCTTCTTTTTTTTTTTTTTTTTTTTTTTTTTTGGATGGTACTGGAGTTCCTGGAAGCCTTTCTACCTCCGGGCTACACTCCCAGACCTATTTTTATACTTTACTTAGAAACAGGGTCTCTTAAGCCAGGGCGGCTGGCTTCAAACCTGCATGATCCTCCTGTCTCCGTCTCCCAAGCGTGGGGATTACAAGCGTGCGCCACCACGCCCGGCCTAATATATTCTTTTTACACATAAAGTCATAAATGTTGGAAACATATTAGTAAAAATTACAGCAATATATAAAGGAATATTAATACATTATGTTCTACTTGGATTTATCTCAAGAATGCAGGATTTGTTCAACATTTAAAAGATAATCAATGCAATTTATTATAGTAATAGACTAAGAGAAAAAGGTCGTTATAATAAAATTTAAAAAATTTAAGCCGGGCATGGTGGCGCATGCTTGTAATCCCAGTATTCGGGAGGCTGAGATAGAAGGATTGTGGTTCGCGGACAGCCTCAGCTACTTAGTGAGGCCCTTGCAACTCAGTGAGACTCAGTTTCAAAATAAAGAATAAAAAATAGGGCAGAGGGTGTAGCTCCGAGGCAGAATGCCCCTGGGTTCCATCCCCAGACCAGCAAAAAATAAAAAATTAAAAAATTAAAATTTTAGCAAAATTTAACATCAAAACAAGTGATGTTGAGCAGTTTTTATATGATTATTTCCCATCTCTATGCCTGAGGTGTCTCTAGATATTTCTCCCATTTCTTTATTAGCTTATTTTTTATTGTTAAATTTTCTTCATATATTGTGGATACAACTACTTTATCAGATATGTGTTTTGCAAAAAATTCCTCTCAGTTCGACTTTCTTCTTATTTTATTACCATTGCTATTCAAAGAGCAAAGGATCTTAATTAAAATAAGGTATTCTTAATCGTTTTATAAATCATGCTTATTGTGTTGTATATGAAAACTCATTACAAAATCTAAATCACATAGATTGTCACACTTTCTTCTAGAAAATTTACAATATTGTGTTTTATATGTAGGCCTATGCTACAGTTTAAACTTTTTTTTTAAGCACAAGATCTGTGTTTAGATTTTTTTGCATATTGACATCTAATTTTTTTTAGCACAATTTGTTGCAAAGGCTTCCTCTCTTCACTAACTTGACATTTTTTCTTTGTCAAAAATCAGTAGACTATTTGTTGGTTCATTTCCAGGCTCTCTATTCTGTTCCATTGATTTTCCCTATTATTATGCTAATACTAGCTCCTCTTGATTTCTCTAGCTTTATAGTAAAATTCAAGTTGGGTAGTAATAATCATTCAACTATATTACTCTTTAGTATTATTTTGACCATTCTGGTATTTTATCTTTCCATAAAAACCTTAGAAAACTTTGATGGTACCCACAAAATATCTTTCTAAGAGTTTTATTTTATTTTTTATTTATTATCATGTATTTATTTTTTGGTGGTACTGGCAATAGAACCCAAGGGCCTTCTATCACTGGGCTACACTCCTAGACCTATTTCATATTTTATTTGAAAACTGAGTCTCACTAAATTTCTGAGAGTCTCACTAAGTAGTTGAGGCTGGCTTCGAATTTGTGTGATCCTCCTATCTCAGCCTCCCAAGTACTGAGAATACAAGTGTGTGCCACCAAGCCAGACTATCTAAGATTTTTATTAGGATAATGTTTATGTTAACTATATACATGTTGGGAACAATTTATCTCTTAATAATATTGAATCTTCCAGTTCATGGACATGGACTATCTCTCCATTTATTTAGACTTTTGATTTCTCTCATCAGATTTTTATAGTTTTCTCCATACACATTCTATAAACATTTTGTTAGGTGTACACATAAGTATTTTTTAAATTATCATTTTAAACCAATGATAATTTTTGTCTTTCTGCTTTCTAAATAAAATGGTACAATAATAGCAGGAAATAACTATTGTTTCCTTCGCTTGGGGAGATCATAGGCAAGAGAAGAAATTATGGAACAAGATTTAACAATCCTTCGTTTATAAGAAAACATTAATGAGCTTGGAATAGGACCTTGGTGACTGTAGAGGTCTTCCGAAACTGGACAAGAGCCTTTCTTCAAAAGTGAAATACATGAAAAAATCTCATCCAAAGCCTCAGAACAGAAAAGAAGAGGACACCCAAGGCTGATTGTTTAATGGCCACAGATACCTCTGATTCCATTATGCCCAGCCTTCTACAATGTGACATTGGGTGCCTCCAGCCTGGTGGAGATCTATTTTTCTCTCTCTTTGAATCCGGGTTGATCTTGTGACTTATTTTGTCCAACAAAATGTGGTAGGACTGTGTGCAAGTGGTGGAGGCTTGTCCTTATGGGATCATGCAGCTTGTACACCCTGGTGAAGAACTGCCTTCAGATTACTATAGATGCAAAACAGTCTTGCCTTCTAGGGGATAAGAAACCACCTAGAGGAAAATCAGGGTACTCTGGAAAATAAACAACACCAATGTATGAAGGAGGTTTCTGTAGAAATTTCAGCTTATCCAGTCATCTAGCTAAAGCAGTCACATGATTTAATCTAGGCTAGATCTGAAGGTGAACTAACCAGTTTACCTACCAATGGTGAGAAACCATAAATCAGGTCATTTAAGGTACTAAGTGTTGTTATGTAGCAAAGGAGCCTATAGAGCATTATAAAACAAATGTTTATGTTTTGAGGTTCAACAAACAGTTTAGAAACCCCCTGGTAAGCTCAGAAGCCCTACTGGCTAATCCTGAGGATTTGTGATTGAATACAATTTGGATAATTGCATAGAGGAAAGGAAGGTGTTCCAGAGATGTAGGAAAGCTTGAGAGTAGCCAAGAGGCAGGACAAAACCCATGGTGAGCTCTTCTTTTATGCATTTTTAATTTCAAAAGAAATAGCTCTGGGTTTCTAAATTTTCTATGATTTGCCTTTATTAGGAGAACATTTTGTGTTCATGTACAGTAGTAGAATCAGATTGCAAGTTCTAAGGGGTCAGCTAAATAAAAGGAGACCAACACTCTGAACATTTAGTGCGTCCCAGGAACCTGACATTGGTTAATCCCATTTAATCATCAAAGTTGCCTGTGCTATAGGTATTTTTTCTCATTTTGTAAAGAAAGCAACAAAAGCCCAGGGAAACTGAGTCACTTGTCCAGGCCCACCGAGGTATAAGAGATGATCACGTGTTGAGTCTTCTTTCACATTCATACATCTTCACAACTTCATCCCTCCCAGACGACCACACAAATCTATTATCGACAACTAGTTCATTTCTTGGAACAGTATAGGTACTCAAAATTTTTTTTCTGATGAAATTTAGAAGATATCTTAAATGACAAGAATCCCATTACTCTTTGACTTTATTGATATTAACAGATACACCGTTCTTTATGTCCAGCCCACTTCCGTTATGTGTGCACTAATTCATAACTCAATCATTCATTGATCCATTTAACAAATGGGCTGGGGGAGCGCATCAGAACAAGCTTTCTGGGCACTAGGGACACCGTCATGAGGGGACACACACACACATTCACAGTCTCTGACTGCCAGATGAAACATCTTGAACGGTTCTGCATCTTCCTCAAAGATACCATGGGTGGTAGTGGAAGCCCTTTCTGTCACTAAGCAAGTTAGATTTTATTTCTA